>NC_084999.1:33003560-33008560 GCF_963854185.1 Sardina pilchardus | reverse complement strand
GTAAATCAGCACAGCAGAGTAAATCAGCACAGCACAGTTCAGTACAGCACAGCTCAGCTCAGTAAATCAGCACAGCACAACACAGTAAATCAGCTCAGCACAGCACAGTTCAGTAAATCAGCACAGCACAGTAAAGCAGAGTAAATCAGCACAGCACAGTTCAGTACAGCACAGCTCAGCTCAGTAAATCAGCACAGCACAGCTCAGCTCAGTAAATCAGCACAGCACAGCTCAGCACAACTCAGTAAATCAGCACAGCACAACACAGTTCAGTAAATCAGCACAGCACAACACAGTAAATCAGCTCAGCACAGCACAGTTCAGTAAATCAGCACAGCAGAGTAAATCAGCACAGTACAGTTCAGTACAGCACAGCTCAGCTCAGTAAATCAGCACAGCACAACACAGTAAATCAGCACAGCACAGCTCAGTATATCAGCTCAGCCGTATGCTCTCCTTCCTGCAGTGACAGTGTTGCAGCAAGTGGAGTTGTCCAGCAACATATCAAGTATGGGCAAGCCTCCATGCAGAGGGGATTAGGATGGTTTAGAGGAGAAGTCACTGATTTAGCAAGCCTTCTCTCTGCTGTGTTTACCAGTGTCTGCTGGTTGTTCTAGATACTGGTTGTACTGTACAAATAGCATGACTGTAAATGGAAGTGTGGAACAGGTCACCTTTGGAAATGTTACAGTCAGTTATTCTGTTTCATTAGTATTGAAAGTAGATCACTTCACGCATTACAGCATGCATTTCTTAGTGTGGCAATAATTTAACGTACCAGTGGCACTTTACTGTAAAACATATTCAAAAAACAAGAGAAATAGAAATACAGCAAGCAAGATGCAGAGAAAGAGAGAGAAAGCAAATGTGTGTGTGTCTACACACACTTGCACATGTGTGTGTGTGTGTGTGTGTGTGTGTGTGTGTGTGTGTGTGTGTGTGTGTGTGTGTGTGTGTGTGTGTGTGTGTGTGTGTGCATGCAGTGGGGTAGCTCTAATGGTATTATGTCTGCTTGGCAGCCCAACGCCACCGGGCCAAAGAAGGCCAGTCAGACACTCAGACACACAACGTCTGGAAGAGTTTAAGGACCAATTAGAATAAGATACACACACACACACACACACACACACACACACACACACACACACACACACACACACACACACACTAAAATAACATAAGATGACTACAGACACACACACACACACACACACACACACACACACACACGCCATGGAGGACACATTTTAAAACACCAATAAAATGGCACAGCTCTAACCAACCTCTAGATCACTAACCATATCTACATCATCCTCTCTTTCTTTCTTTCTCTCTCTCCCTCGCTCTCTCTCTCTCTCTCTCTCTCTCTCTCTCTCTCTCACACACACACACACACACACACACACACACACACACACACAATGCTTCTAGCGGTGTTATAATGAGTGTGTACGGCAGGGCATACAGCCGGCATTGGTCCAAATGATTTAAATGAATTTACTCATGTAATGTTTGATAAAGCTGAGAGAGAGAGAGAGAGAGAGAGAGAGAGAGATGGGGTCTGGTTGGTGTGTGTGTCTGAGTGTTGGCAGTGGTCTAAATGATTAAAACTCATTTTAATGTATGATTAATTTTGAGCCTTAGGAAAGGGTGAGTAAGTCGGGGAGAGACAGAAGAGGAGAGGAAGAGCCATAGAGAGGAGAGAGAGAGATAAAGAGGGAACTTCATGGCCACTTCATAAATGTGATGTATGCCCTCTGTTTTGTGTAAGTGCTGAGACACAGAACTCTCTCGCTTTCTCCCTCACACACACACGCACACACACACACACACACACACACACACACACAATATGGCTCTGTTTATGCAAGTATCACACTGCTTTACAAAGCGACTTGAGACATAGAATAACAAGAAGCATTACAGTGTTGTGAATGTAATTTTTCATATGATAAATAGAAAGACTATAAAGTTGTCATCAGCTCATGCTTTGGGTGCTGAACTGTGCCGACACACAAAGAGAACATGAGCTGTTACACTGGATTGGCCCTTGATTGGCCACTTGGCAATAGGATTATCAAATGTGATTTTGCCCAAGTCTGTGAAACATATCAGTGCAAGTATGTGTGCATCTCTCTCTCTCTCTCTCTCTCTCTCTCTCTCTCTCTCTCTCTCTCTCTCTCCTCTCTCTCTCTCTCTCTCTCTCTCTCTCTCTCTGTGCGCATGAGGTGTGTGTATAAGTGTGTGATACTGGGGTCTTGAGGAAAATATACCACTATTTAAATCACCCGCAGCTCCCCTTCCCAACACACAGACACCACACACACACACACACACACACACACACACACACACAACCCCCCAGCTCAGAGTGTGATCATGTCACATCACATCACCTCACTCACTCCCCTAGGGAAGGAGGAAATATGTGTGTGTGTGTGTGTGTGTGTGTGTGTGTGTGTGTGTGTGTGTGTGTGTGTGTGTGTGTGTGTGTGTGTGTGTGTGTGTGTGTGTGTGTGTGGTGTCTGGATATGAGTAGGGGGCCTCAAAAATCTTCTTAGATCCTCAAAAACAGATCAGCCTGAGCAACACCTAACATGAAATGCAAACAAATGCCTACATTTACTCTCTCTCTCTCTCTCTCTCTCTCTCTCTCTCTCACACACACACACACACACGCACACACACACACACACACACACACACACACACACACACACGCACACACACACACACACACACGCACACACACACACACACACACACATACACACACACACACACACACAGGTTATTTCAGAAGTACAACTCAGCCTGAAGGAGCCACTCCAGTGGTGGAGAGATATGGCGTGTGTGGAAGTGTGTATGGATGGGTGTGTAGTCTCTAGTCTCCATTAATTGGAGATGGGTCTTGGTGCTGTTGGCTGTGGAGTGTCTGATGTTATTAACTGACTGATCATTTCAATTTCATTCAAGCCTGTGAATCAGAACCCATGGGCCAACTCCAGTGTGTGTGTGTGTGTGTGTATGAGTGTGCGTGTGTGTGTGTGTGTGTGTGTGTGTGTGTGTGTGTGTGTGTGTGCGCGCGCGCACGCGTGTTTATGCATGTTTAAGTGTAAGAGTGAGTGAGTGTGTATATTTGTCTGTGTGACTCAGAGGTGAAATCAGAGGCCACAGGCCTTAACTCCAAATGGACAGAAACATACCCAAGAGGACCCAGCAATATGTTTAGAAAATACACAAGCACAGAAACACTGATATGGAGTCCATGTCCATATGTCCATGTCTTGTCATCGATCAATGTATAGAATAGATACAACAGACACATACAGGAGAAAGCGACATGTGTTGGATTTAGTTCTTAAACGGCTCGTCATGCGCCACCCCAACACACTAACACGGCGTGACGTAGTGGATTGCGAGGCGATGATGTCAAAGCAGGAGTTTTCCTTCTCAAATCTCATTGTCCCAAATTAGAGCAAACGTGCGTCTGGGGAAAGCCATGTGTGTGAGTGTGTGTAAGGGTGAGTGATGGCGTAGTGGATAAGACTCGCAGATTAGCCCGGGATTAAAAGGCTGAACGTTTCCGCTTCCCCCGTCCTGCAGCCGGGTTGGTTCCCCCCGCGCACACGCTCTCTGCAGGGGTGGGGCGCGCCATCATTAGCCGTGGGGACGGCCTGTGAGCTGAGAGGTATGACCATCTGAGAGGCTTAGCCAGGGCTAGCCTGACCTAATGAGGCAGGTATGTGTGTATGTCATCTGCCTGGGATTCCCTGCTTAGTTAAGGTGTCTCTCTGTGTGTGTGTGTGTGTGCACACTATAATCCTCAGTCCTACGTCAGAATGCAGCTGGAGTTCCGTAGCTCTCAGCCATCTCCAGCAGGCTAGGATGACCACAGTTTTCCCTCCTGTTTACTGCTGACCAAGGACACACACACACACACACACACACCCATATGAGGAGACAGGAAGGGGGGTAAAAAGAGTTCAAAAGTATCAATGGTGAAGACTTATGGAGTGTGAGATGGCCTGGCCTATCTTACAGTAAGTAACCTAGTTCTGGTTCATGTACAGTACATCCATTATACACACACACACACACACACACACACACACACACACACACACACACACACACACACACACACACACACACACAAACACACACACACATACACACACACACACACAAACACACATACACACACACACACACACACACACACACGCACAAAGAATACACAACCTCAAAGATATACACACATGTCGATCCACAATCTCTATCTTATAACATCCATTAGTCACGATACAATAGAAAAGACCCTTCTGTTTTCAAGGCCGGAAACAAGAAACCATATGCATGCATGCAGACACGCGCGCGCACACACACACACACACACACACACGCACACCCAGACACATGCATTCACTTTTCTGGGAAGTTTTGTATGACTGCCTTGTAGTTTTGGTCACGCTGCTTTTGTTTCATTTGGTGCTTCTTGGAGCAGGCTCATCGACAGACACTCAATGTTGTCCGGTCAAGCGTAAGGTCTGGAGGACTATGTCCTCTCTGCCTGCCACCTTCTCTCCCATCTAGGCCTGTTCTAAAGTCCTTTACTGCGCAAATACTGATACTGTGTATGGGACTGTATGTCATGACATACATTTCATTTGTTTTTAAGTCCGAGATTTGTGTTTAATGCGGGTGCATGTGTGTATGCCTGTCTGATGTCACCAGTTGTCTTTGAACATTGTGCACTGGGCTTGATAAAACACACCTAAGAAAAAAAGCAAATATTAAATCTATAATCCAAAGCCTGTGTGTGTGCGTGTGTGTGTGTGTGTGTGTGTGTGTGTGTGTGTGAGAGAGAGAGAGAGTGTGAGTGTTTGTGTGTGTGTGTGTGTGTGCGGGGTGTGTGTGTGTGTGTGTGTGTGTTGAGGGAAGAGGATGGGCATAAAATCTTTAATATGTATTGATGTCCAAACCACGCTCAGAGGTCC
>NC_084999.1:32983560-32998560 GCF_963854185.1 Sardina pilchardus | reverse complement strand
CTTTTGGCTAGCTTCTCCAGTGTTCCAAATAGTCTTCTTTTACTTGTGTGATGATTTTTTGTAGACACGTTGCTGGTATGGAAGCAGCACTAGTGTGTGTCTTTTTCAAGTTTCAGGAGTTAGTGGGTTTCAGCACCAGCTGGCACAAAGGAGTCTTTTCTGGGTTCAGTTCCTGTTTGGTCAGTGCCTCAAAGTGGAGTGTATTTTTTTGGAGTAGACTGTTGATGTAATGGCCAACGGCCTAATTCTGCCCTACATGCATTGTTGGGTGTTTTTATTTGGACGTTCAGTATAGATCAATTAGTTGGATGCTTGTCCTTTGTAGTGTACCGGTGCATATTGAGTGGACCCCAGACTCCATATAGCATAGTAATGGCCTGCACAGACTACACAATTTCAGCATGTTACATTACAAGACGCTTCCTTCTTCCAAACAGAGCTCTTCACATAGACAGTCCAACATGTTCATCTAGATTAATGAGACAGATGGGACTCACCCTTCAAAAGACAATTGCCTGCTCTTTGCAGATGGCCTACTCCAATAATCTCCAGAACAGGACCTACAGCAGTACTGAAAGAATAGAATATATACTTTTTTGATCCAGTGAGGGAAACTCATTTCTCTGCATTTAACCCAATTTAACCGAATTAGTGAACACACACAGCACACACACAGTGAGGTGAATCACACACTAACCCAGAGCAGTGAGCGGTTAGGTGCCTTGCTCAAGGGCACTTCAGCCGTGGTGTACTGGTCGGGGATCGAACCAGCAACCCTCCGGTTACAAGCCCAAAGCCCTAAACAGTACACCATGGCTGCTGGCGAAGAAATCCGGAGGGGCCCTGACAGTAAATCCAACAAAAACAAAACTTGTGGTTTTCCATAGACCACAGACACGTGTTCAGCCTACAGCACCGACCTAGAACACACAATGCAGTATACTTACCCCTATACTGCTTAACGTTTTTAAAATGTTGCAATGTAATCTCCAAATTGAGAGGCTCACTCTCTCTCTCTCTCTCTCTCTCATACACACACACACACACACACACACACACTGTATGTGGCCAGGATGTGTTGAATGATCAGTGTATCATCTGCTCTCTGCTTATCCACCTTATTCCTTAACCCGGAAATATGTATCGTTGAGATGGTTACCAGACTGTTTTCAACTTCCGTTCATTCTGTTAACATGTGCGTTCTCCGTAGGTAACTAGATTATGCCTCAACTTAGATTTCTTTCGAAATGTTGACAATTCTGCGCTCAGCATGTATATACTACATCATATATAACCGATATGAAATAGAAAAGTTCACTTTTATATGCGATATGATATGTTAAGCACCGTGAACCGTCACGTTAAAATAGATACAATGCAGAGCATCCAGTCAGGCCGAGGTCTGCACCATCGGTGAGGTGAACTGTGAGAGCAACCTGACTTATAACAGGCCCACCACCTCTCTCAACACAACCCATGGATTTGACCGGCAGGCCCACCACCTCTCTCAACACAACCCATGAATTTGACCTGCAGGGATCTCCACGCACTCAGTGTGGATGCTGGATAGTGATCGCATTCAGCTGAGATGAATCAGGTTGCCAAAGACTAAGTGTGAAAATTAGCCCTCAATTAAGCCATTAAGACCATAGCAGAAAATGAACAGGGTTTACAGAGTTCAACTTTACAGTCATTTATCATAGGACATTGCAATCTGTCTAGACTAAGTACAATGAATTACTTTGATAGGCATCACGTCATGAAAGTAAAAAAAAAATTATGCAAACTGTTTTCATAGGAAGTAACTTCCTATCCAGATATATCAGTCATCTGGGCCTCTGCCACCTAAGTGTTCGCATTCTCTCAAGACAAATATTTGACCAGAAATATCCTGAATATCAATTTAGACTGGATATTAATAAGACTGACTTCATACAGAAAACAGATACGCAAATAACAACAAACAAAAACATATACGTAAATAAACGCAACAGCCTGTGAACACCACTGTGGCATAAATCACAAGTCTGCAATTAGCATGGATCGCTAACACCTCCTCTGTGGCAAACACACACACACACACACACACACACACACACACACACACGCGCGCGCTATCACGCACTGCCATGCGTAGGAGATTGTTACATGTTTGGCATGGAGTGGAGCTGTTGAGGGCCCAAGTTGTCATGGTGATAATAGTAGGACTCACCATGGAGACCGAATCTGAGGGAAAAGCAGAGAAAGAGAGAGATAGAGAGAATAAGAAAGAGAGGCGGGGGTGATAAACAGATTACAAATAAATGTAGAATAGAAATAATAGACAATAGAAATGTAATCAACACATCCTGCAAATGTAGGTGAATAATATGAAAGAAGGGAAGTTGACAAAAGTTCAATGCCTGATGCCTGTGGAGTGAAAGCTGTTTAAGTAGCCTTTGATTCTAGTGGCCAGTGGCCTGTAGCACCTCCCTGATGGACGGAGCTATAGGAGAGGTCAGAGTCAGAGACCATCTTCTTTGCTTGCATTACAGTCCGATGAGTGTACAGAGACTGGACTGAAGGGAGTGGGCTGCTCTTAAGTTTGGATGCCCGGCTGTAACGTTGCCCTTGTTTGATTGTCCATGCTGCCATACCATGCTGTAATAGAAGATGTTATGATGTAATCTACTGATGACAGTCAACTACCTATGTGTCTCTCTTCCTGCTGTGTAGATCTGTGTGTGAATGTAATATCAGCATCAATACGTCCAGATGTGGAGAGAAAATATGACGCAGATGTTTAACATTGTGTGGATGTGAGTAGAGAGAGAGTCGTTTCAAAATTCCTCCTAGCTTGGTCACAGCTTGTGTATACAGAAATGTGAACACACTGCTTACACACACAGACGGACCAACGCACACACTCTCCCACACACACAGACACACACGGAGGCCTCTCTCTGAACTCACTCAGAACAGTTCTGCGCATTCCAAACATTTCCCTCTGATGAAGTAAATACCCCCCCCCCCCTACACACACACTCACTCTCTCTCTCTCACTGTCTCTCTCGCTCTCTCTCTCCCTCTCACTCTCCTTCTAGATCCCTCTCTTCCTTTCTTCCTCTTTCTCTCAATGAATTATCGCAGTATGACGACACAGGTCAGTTTAGAATTTGTGATTCCAGAGCCGTACTGACCGATGATGTCATCTGATATTGTGACCTCATCAAAAAGGGACATTCCTGTTGTTATTTTAGGATGCTTTGCATTTTGATATGGTGATAAAGATAATAGAGATTATGATGTAACACACGCGCGCACACACACACACACACACACACACACACACACACACACACACACACACGCACATATACACAAGTTACTGATGAACTGATAGGAGGGCTAGGTGGCTGAAAAGATCATTTGAATATTCCACTGCACTGCAAAAGAACAGTTACTGGAAGGTCCATCTCTTTCTCTCACTCTCTCTCTCTCACACACACACACACACACACACACACACACACACACTGGTTTCATATCTCCACCTCTCTATCTGCCCTAGTTTCATTTTTGTCCATCTCTGACATGTCCATAGATGTATCCTACTCAATTTTACCATATCGCACACCCCAACTCCATCCACCTATTGCTCCCATCTCACACACACACACACACACACACACACACACACACACACACACACACACACACACACACACACACACACACACACACACACACACACACACTCACACACACACACACATGTGCTCACACATTTTGACATTTAACACGTAGTGAGTGGAATACTAAGGAAATGTTAGTGGGGATTCGGTGAGGGTTTTTTTCCACTGTGGAGTTGTAAGGATAATGGAAGTTCCTTGATGGGCTGACCCAATGGAGCCAGAAACAAAACTCCCCCAGCATGCCTGTCAGTTGCTCCCTGTCTCTCACTCGAAAACGTTGGGTCCCCACTGTGGAGCATTTTAACTTGTCATTTCACTTACACTGTCACTCACACAAAGGCTCAGGATTTTGAGTACATGTATACACTCCACTCATGGAACACATACACACACACACACACACACACTCCACCCTCTCTAGACAGGTTGTCAGAACAGAGTGAAAGAATGGAGTTAAAATGGGAAGTTTGTCACTTCCAGAGTGATCGTTACCCCCTCAGCTCCTTTCCAGTGGTCGGTCCATTACTGTCCACCTGCCCTTTCTGTCTGCCTGTCCACCGGGTTCCATGCCTTTAACTCAGTCTCCTCACTGGTTCCCCAACACCATTAACTCTGTCTCCTCAGTGTTGTAAAAGGTTGGCCATGGTTTCCATTGGCAAATGTTAATCCAGTGGTATATCGATTTCAATCACATTCATCCCATGATAAACCACACCTTCCCTTCATGAGCCGATAGACTAGCAGCTCAAAGCTGTAGCTGATAAGAATGATGTTTTGCTGGTGACTATCCTGTCTGGTCTAATTGGGTGTCACTGCCTTGAGATTTTAAACGTGTCTGTGGCCTAGAGGAACTGAGCAGTGTGTTTAACCAAGTCAGTGGGGCACAAAGGCATCGAATATTGCTTTTTTTCCAGTTGAGAATATAGTGTAACTGGAGAGAATCAAATTACTTGTTCCATATCTAACTGTAAAAGTGGGACTGTAAAGGTGTGTGCGTGTCACTGTGAGTCCTCCTGCAGGCCAGAACATGGGAAGACCAGAGGACTGATGTGATATCAAGTCGCTATGTCAGCCAATCCAACCTGAGGCTACTGACTGAGTAACCAATCAGGCCTTAGGCACCAGAGTGAGGAGCCAATCAGGCCTTGGGCTGCTAAGCTGAGAACACAAAGTGATGAGAATGACCCCCACACTGACCTCTAACACCACAAGGACACCCACAGCCATGTGTGTGTGTGTGTGTGTGTGTGTGTGTGTGAGAGAGAGAGAGAAAGAGTCTCTTCATCCACATGCTTATACTGTAAGTGAATACTACTACATCAACAGACAGACACACAAACACAAACACACTCTACACACACACTCTCTCTCTCACACACACACACACACACACACACACACACACACACACGCACAAACACACATGACTGAGAACTAATGAAGAAATGTGTTATACAAAACGTTCAGTCCAAACATTTATACAAGAGGTCCTCACTGAAGTTTACATACAAACCAACAGCACTGAATCATTTCCTATGAGTAAGCATATGTACAAACACAAACTAGAAGTGGTACACTGCACATATTTATATTCAATTTAGATTATTGTAAACCCCCTTCTATAAACCTGCTGTATACTACTGTCTACACTGCCTTAACTATGCACCACATATCTATACTTTGTACTCTATTACATTCCACTTTTCTGCTTTTTTGCACACTGGTTAGATTCAGTTGTTTTTGTTCTTGTACTCTGCACAATGACAATAAAGTTTAATCTAATCTAATCATCTAAACTAAAAAACTAACACATCCACACAGACTAACTAACATACACAATCTATAAAACACACCATGTAGATTAATAGTACATATAAAGATTGCTTCCAAAATGCTGATAGACACACACACACACACACACACACACACACACACACGCCTACACCTACACCTACTCTATCTCTCACACACACACACACACACACACACACACACACACACACACACACACACACACACACACACACATAAAGAAGTCACGCACACCCTCCTTCGCCCACACATCTCTGTCAAATCATTCATGACTTCATGACCAGAAGGAAATCCCTTTGTGTGTGGGTACAGAGGTGTAATTCTAAGCACTGCATAAGGTACAGCCTGATTATCCCAGAAGAATGCAGGCACACACACACACACACACACACACACACACGCACACACACAAACACACACTGACAGCACAGACTGCACGGGCAAGTCTGCCAGTAAGGGGTGTGTTGGGGCAGGTTGGCTTGGCATACGGCACGGAGTGCGGAGGAGTACTACAGACGATTACGGGATCTGACAAAGCCAAAGCCAGTTAAAGCCTGTCAGCCAATCAGCACGCGAGAACACAAATGGAGCACAGCTGAGCACACCTATTGATTGGAAGTGTCGCGTTAGGTGTGTGAACACAGGTATGTCCATATTACTGGAATCATCAATTAACATTGTGCTATAATAATTTCCAACATAACTGTGAGCAATGCATGTGGATCGTTTCTTGAGTGGGTGTTTACGGGCACCTCTGCCTTCTTGAGGCTGACCCCGAGCCTAAATTTCAGAATAATAGGTAGCATGAAAGGCCGCAACACAAGCGGAAGAATGCATGAGGCAATGTGGAGGGATTACTCTGGCACAGGGTTCATGTGTGCGTGCAAGTGAGCAAAACCGACCCTGAATTTAAATGTCAGCATAGTCCCTCTGTGAATCAGAGGATGGGGAGAAGGTGAGATCCCGACCAAGGCCTTGGCACGGTCCCCCCACTTCATACTTCCATAGCCCCACACATACAAGTGTCTCAGTTGTACAAATACACACATCCACCTACACAAACACAGAATCATGCACAGGTACACTCTATACAAACACACACATACACACACACACACACACACACACAGAGGGATGTGCACACACTGACATGAATAAACACATACCCTCAGATAAATTGTGGCAAAAGACAACTTTGAGAGGGTCAACCCCAAAAGAAGAGTTGCAATATTCACAGATGACATTCAGCATCGCCATAGTGCTTTCTAACACAAACTCAGGGACCTGACCTCTCACGTTCCCTCCTCACAGAAGTCACCACATATTTC
The DNA here is from genome assembly GCF_963854185.1 of Sardina pilchardus. NCBI lineage: Eukaryota > Metazoa > Chordata > Actinopteri > Clupeiformes > Clupeidae > Sardina > Sardina pilchardus. The sequence continues at coordinate 32,991,746 of NC_084999.1, read as the reverse complement.
ATATAGGCCTATTTCAGATATTTGCTGTATTCATATATCATTAGAAATTGTACAGATCTCATATATTCAAAGACAGCTTTGAGAGGGTCCATGTGTGTGTCAATAAAGTCAAACTAGAGCAGCAATATTCACTCACCATCCTAATGGCCATGCACTTCCCAACACGAACTCAGTGACCTTTCCAATATTTCAGACGTATATGGGTCCTTCTATAATTTGGACCCATATATGTAAATCTATCATTTCAAGAGTAGAGAGAAAACAAAAAACAAACAAACAAAAAGGAATTTTTATAGTAAACATGACAAGTATTTTCTGAACTTAAACCTGTAAGAATGATGTGCCAACAGAAAATCTGTCAACTCTGTTAAAGACAAACTCAGTAAATTTGATATATTGATCATTTTATGTCTTCCCAAAGACAACTTTGGTCTCTACAGTCACTGAAGCAACTTTGAAGTGGATAAGATTGCAACTTTTTGTCCTGAAATGATAATAATAATATAACTCGTTCCACTGGCAAGTTTTCAAGAGGTTCATATTTTCTTAAAAAAAAAGATAGCTTTAACATATGCAAATTTTAAAGAGAAATCCTGTGGTAAACATATTAGTTTGTTGCTAATAATACATCCTCTGAGATATATTTAAAATTAAAATACATATCATCATTTTAAGAGCAAAATCTTAGACAAATATAGTTGACACTCTCAACTGCTATTGAACACATATTGACACAGTCATCGTCAACTCTACTTTCATTAATCCACAGAATTAACAGAATTGACGATAACAGAGTTGACATTTTCATCACATCATTTTGTGGCTTGGCTCCACATCCTTACCTCAAACTAGCTACCACATGATATGTATCCAGAATTTCATGGATTTTAATCATATTATTGTTTTTTTATTATTATTATTTTACTTTTAAATTGAGCGAGAGTTTAATAATAACGGAGTTGATGAATAAATGATCTACTTTTGGAGTATCCTCAACATTTTGTTCAAATTAGTGAGAAAAGAAGCTTAATATCACTGACTTTCCAAAGTTTCCTGTGTCTCTCTGTGTAGGCATGTGTAGAGTTGACAGAGTTCACAAGAACTTTGAGTAAACTAAAATGATGAATTTATTTATTCATTTTTAAAAAAAAAGAAAATATTACAGAAAATGGACATGGCAGTTAGTAAATTAATCTAAAATATATATTGTTAGACATAATAACATTATGTTTAGTCAAGTTGAATGTATGAATCTGTAGTCGGAGACGTCAATAATACGGGATAGAAGTCATTAAGCTAATATTTTGTAGATAAATTGGGTCTAAAATACATATAAAGCATTGTTATTGGTGAGAGGTTGTTTTCATTAACATAATTATTTAACTCCATAAAGATTTATTTTTTGAAAACAGCTAAATCTTTACCATGTAGACACAAAATGTAGCCTGAATTATAGAATTACCTACAGTATATATTATTAATAATATATAATCATGTTTCATATAATTCATACATTCAAATTCATATCTATTATGTATTTATATTTTTCTGAACAGATTTGACTGATTCCTTATGAGTAAGTTGCTGCATGTAACCTCTGATAACCTTCATAATCAGGCCAGGAAGAACACCAACGCTTTGACATTTACTAAATACTTCTCAGGCATGAGAGCGTGTCTCTGTGTGCACCACTCTGTCAACATGCCTCTCTCTCTACTGCTCACATGTGCGCGCGTGCACACACACACACACACACGCACACACGCACACACACACACACACACACACACACACACACACACACACACACACACTCACACCCACACACACCCACACACACACACACACACACACACACACACACACACACACACACATTATTGTCATTACTGTCCATTAAATCTGCTCCTGCAAGATTTACCTGGTTTTTCTGGTTTGGTTTACACTAATTAAAACACCGTAGGATGAATGACTGCTGTTTCATCACCTCTGCAGAAAGCTCACTGGTAAAGTGAGAGCTTGATGCAGCAGCACAGGTAGGCCTATAGCCAGTGACCCCAGGCTATGAGGCAACTGGGCATTCCTCAGTTTTGAAGCTGCGCTTACTGTAACAACCTGAGTCTTAATGTAAAAAAACACGTATCATATAGGAACCATGCACTTTCACAGCACTTGTTCACGTTCAAAAGACCCACGCAACCCGCCCACGCACATATGCACATGCACGCAATCTAATACACCAAATACCGAAATAAGGTGCCCTACCCTATGATGTGCCATCCAGTAAATGCATCCATGAGTATCCATGACTCACACTACAATCATCAATATATCTTATTGCCTAAATGAGGACTGCAATCTTCTTATCCAAACAAGTTCTAGTATGTTACTGTAATCCAAACTCCGAACTATGTGAAATTTGTAAGGGTGTTCAACAAAATAAATGACCTCACCTACGCCATGTCAGGAGTTAAATTTGTAGTGCACTGCAACTGATTGCTGATGCTACTTGGTGACAGCATGTCCAAAAATATATCATATCCATGCTATCAAACTTTAGAAACACTACAGACACTGATGTGATTTGTCAGATAAAATAAGAGATGATATCAACATCAAAAAGTGAAAACAAACATGCTTTTAAAGGATGCACTAACAATGACAACTGCCTGAAAGATTTCACTAGGTCTGTTGAAAGGGGATGGTCAGTTGGTCAGTCTCTCTTTTTGTCACAGTGAAACAGCAATGCCACATGCAGCAAACAGAACCATGTTCAGGATTGGACCACAATCCCTATCACTTGCAGACACGCATAGACATGCTGCCATTTACACTCCTAGAAACTGACCTTTGGAGGAGCAGAAGTGTGACTCACAAACAGATAGGCACACTCACACACTCTAGAGGTAACCTACACAATCAATTCGGGGAAGCCCCCAACCCACACTGTCAAAGTCTGGTTGGGGATGCTGCCCAAACACACACACGCACGCACGCACGCACGCACACACGCACGCACGCACGCACGCACGCACGCACGCACGCACGCACGCGCACACACACACACACACACACACACACACACACACACACACACACACACACACATACTCTTTCTTTAGAAGATTTGATGACAAAATTAGCTACATTGCAAAGGAGACCTTAGCCAGCAATAAACACTACCAAAGAAATAGTCGGAGGTAGTGGTTGAAAGAGAAGTGGGTATGAGGAAGCAGAAGGAGGGAAGAAAGGAAGTTCCTGTTGGGGGTTTTGGGTTGCTAGATGTCTTGGGACAGGAGGCACTCTCTGAGGACTTGGGTCTTCAAGAGCTCCTTGAAGATAGAGAGGGATGCCCCTGCTTCATTCTGGACCATCCGGGGGCGGTTTCAGATGCGCGACTGCACAACAGAGGTGACAGAGGTGGTCAGAGAGGGTCAGGTGGTCATCCATCATGACACTCAGGTTTCTCGCAACCCTGGTAGGAGCAAGAGCTAAGGAGTCAAATCTGATGTTGTGGTGTGTGGTTTGTTTGGCTGAGAAGACCAGTAGTTTGTACTTAGAGAGGTTTAGTTGGAGGTGAATTCCCTCATCCATGAGGATACAGTATGCCAGAGAGACAATCTGAGATCCACGGCGAGACCGTGGGGCCTTTAGAATAGGTAGAGAGAATTGGGTGTCCTCTGCGTAGCCGTGATATGAGAAGCCATGCGAGTGGATAATCGGGTAAAGCAAGGTGTACACCGCAGAGGGGCTCCAGCCTCGAGCCGTGGGGCACCCCTGTGGGCCGATGGGGAGATGAGGACGCTTGTTCTAGCCAAAAACGCATTGAACAATCAGTGAGGTAGGATTCAAACCACGAGTGTGTGTTCCCTGTGATGCTCATGTTTGAGAGTACAGTATAGTGGGATGTGGTGGTTGACCATGTTGAAAGCAACTGAAAAATCGAGAAAGATGAACACTGAGGACTGAAATTCTGCTTTGGCAGGCTTTCAGGCTTCTGTCACAGACAACAGAGCCATTGGAGTGGCCATCTTTAAAGCGGGATTGATTTGGATCAAGATGGTCCTTCCCTGAGAGAAATTCTGTGACCTGTTTGGAAACCGCCATAGCCTTGAAGAGGAATGGGAGGGTGAGACTGACCAACAGTTCTCCACTTGAGTGGGAGCGAGAGACAGTTTTTTAAGAAGCAATGCTACCCAAGCCAGTTTAAATGCAATGGCAATTTACCAGAGTCAGTGAAGCATTAAACATATACATGTATAATCACAGCCTATACATTGCTCTGTGTGTGTGTGTGTGTGTGTGTGTGTGTGTGTGTGTGTGTGTGTGTGTGTCTTTAATATCACTCATACAGTCTGACTCATTAAGTATGTCATTAAATGTCCTACACTGTGTAGAATTCATCTCCTTCTGAGATAATTTTGCCAATTATTTTGGTTCAATTAAGACGGGCAATTTTATCTTCACTTTCAAATAATGATCAGGATCAATTTTAAAAATCTCATTTAACATAATGGATAAATATACAGAATGCATCATCAGGTTTCAATCTTAGGGTACACTCCTTACACCATCTTTTCCATTGTTGTGCATCTGAACAAACACACAAAGATTATGCCATTGTGTCCAGTTTTGTGAACAGGTGGGTTTATCAAATGTGCTTTCTATATGAATTGCATTTCAGCAATACCTATATGTAGAGGTAGTTGTGATTACAGCAAAATTGAAAATTGAATCGCCTGGTAAATCGACGGTCGTGGGTAAATTAGGGTTAACTAAAATTGGCTCCTTATCCAAAGGTCAAGTTTCATGCTAGATTCTGGTCCTGTGCTGGTTCAGCAGAGTATGGAAATGACTGGAGTCAATAATGTAGGAAGGTATGGTGGCATTTACACTCTTGAAGGTACAGTATGTCAAGTCAAGTCAAGTCACTTATATTTGTAGGCAAATGAGTGCAACCCAAAGCGCTCAACATAGGCTACAAGACTTTGACACACAAGACATAAAAGTGTCATGATTTCTATGGATATGTACCATACAAGTGTCCATGCAAATAAGACTCCTTTAAGCAACGAAGTGACATTATCCTGTCATATGTCAACCTCATTCTTGTAACCTAATTCCAAGCTGTATTCAGTAGCCTACTCATACATATAACATAGAATGTGATATGAAGGGCCTTTTTATGTGAACTGTGCAGACAACTGCATACAAACATACACGCAGCAGGCATTGCAACAAGTGAAATTAGCAGTACTTTAAAGGAACAACTTCTGGGCATGTCAAGTTTTGAGATATTCTTCAAATGAATTTAAATGTATACAGTATAGCCATGTGATTGACAAGCATCACCACCAGCTGTATTCCTGCACTGTAGTTGTGTGGAATGAGAGCAGAGTGACCATTTCCCAGACACTATTTTGCCTTTGGCAACAAATACATCAGAATAAAAAGTGTTTTAGTTTAAGAAAGATATGACAATATCAGTTATTTCAGCTATTTATTCAGACAGTTTAGACAGTGTCTCTAATCTGATTTAAATCAATATATTTTTTGTGATATGGTTAACTTGAAATGTTTTAGAATTTGGCTTCAGTTATTCATTATAAGAAAGGTGCTGAATACCATGGGAGAGCACAGGCCTATAATAAGGCTAATCTACAGCATATTGGATTAGGGACTGATCAGCACTTATAGCCTGATATACAATCTTAAATCGAGACTATGATTTCTGAAAGAGCAGTCCGCATATAAATGCCGTAAGAGATTACTGAGTAGCCAACTATCTTATAACTAAATTAACGAATTATAAAGTTATCAATTCAAAACACAGCTGGGCTGCTCATATTTGGGTGGGTGACTTTTCTGTCACAGTCAGCCCACAGCCAGTAAACATAACAAATATAACAGTCAGTATGTGCTATGCCATATAGAGAGGTAAAAAATAATAGGATTTTTATTCACATTTATACATTCCAGTGAAATACACACACCAATATTATACAATTAGGTTAGACTGTCTGTCTACACAGACACGGACAATACAACATTGCACTACACAAAGTAGCCTACAATTATAGGCTGCCATATCGCACTGTGATGCACAGCAGCCTAAACATATTCGGCAACTATAGCCTACTTCAGATTGGCCTGAACACTCGTAACCTCAACGTTAAAAGTTGGCTTCTACCAAAACACCACATAGGGTCCTGCGTCAATCAGCCCCCTCAGGAAAAAGATATTGCCATGGCTGCTCTTGGTCTCATTCGAAGATCAGACGGGAGGAGGAGATATCCGTCATCGGGTGTTTTTCAGTACATTTGAAGATGGGAGGTTAACCGAGCGCTCCTCATCCAAGCCATGGCGCACGCCAGCCACTTCTGATGCAGACAGACAGTGGGCTGAAGTTCACGGAAAGGGTATTCCCCACGGTTGCGCGTTTTTTCATCACTTCCACTTGCGATACGGCAGGCAAAGAAGGGGTTTGCGGAGTAAACTATGGACTTGGTAACAGGTTATTAAGAGCATTTCTCCGATGCGCGCGCAAGTAAGGCAGAACTTTCCTTAGCATGGCGGATTAAAATCTCCCTCCAACAATTCCTACCAACTCCTCCAAAACAAATATGCACCAGTTGAAGAATTAAAGGACCGATCTAAAACAAAATCGTAGGCTAGTATTTTCAGCAGTAGCCTACAGTCCGAGGAGAATCTCTGTTGGTTCCTTACGCAATACTTTCATATGCGTCGCTGTAGGCGGGGAACGCATTGATGTTAGGCTACAATAATACATTATCAAGTAGCCTAGCCTGTAAAGAAAACAGAGCGCCGTTGCAATTCGTGTGAATTATTCTTTACTAAATGAGGCATTACACGTAACGGCATAAACAGTTATGATGTTTAGCTTGAGAAAAATGACGGACACTATAAACCAAAACTAGACTCTCCGCGTCCATAGCGTCAGATTACGCCTGTCCCGTTTAGGTTGCCAGTTTAATATCACAGTTAGCCAGTTCTCACTTCCATTAGGTAGCTAGATCTTGTTACAGAGCGGGGGTATCATGAGGTTGTTCCCTGGCAAGAAGAAACGGGGACACACGCTTCCGCTAAAAATACCTGTCTACGACTATATTTGGATTGGCTGGATCACAATCAAATTTCTAAAATAAACGGTCCCGCCCCGGCACAATGAATGGAACTCTGCTATCACACACCGCCGTGCAGCCCACTGCTATATTTAGTATCGGCGCTTGCGTCAATCACGCGCCTCAGTGCGTCAAGCCCTCGCCCCGCCCCCCGGGGCTGATCATTGGCCAGATTGCAAATTTACGCGTCTTGTGATTGGCTATCATGCTTTATGTTAACTAAAGCTACAGTAACCTAATTTATTTGGGTGTTGCGCCCGCCGCGATTAATTCATTCGGTCATGCTAGACCGGGACTAAAATAACATATTACACCCTTGTTTACTCTCACAAAGTTAATCACCTGATCATGCACCACTACAGATGGCTAAAAACTGTGCAATCTGATGCGATGCTCTTCTTGAGAATGTAGGTTGAATCTTGCGCTGTCATGCGGTCAACAGGTGCGCTGTCAGCGTTCAGTCAGCAAAACATAGACCATGTAACCTCACTACAGGTGGCCCTGACAGCTCGAATGCAATTGAATGGGTCATACATGATTAACAGTAAACACAATCAAACAACTGCAAAAATGTACTGCCTTTATACCCTAAAGTCACTTGTCTGCAATAATCTAGAGCATGTAGACTGATGCACCTATCCAGAATTTAGGGGGAAATACGCCGTGTATGGTAGGCTATACTTTATTGTCCTCAGAGGAAAATTTTTATTGGGCTCCATCAAAGACGAATGTAGAAGAATTTATCCTAGCCTACCAAAGGCGACTTTTAAGAAATTAAGTTTCAAATTAATCAAGCTATTAGGCTGTTTGATAATGATATTTAGGCCTACCTTGACTAAAAGTTGCCATTGCGTATGTTAAAGTGTAGTCTACATAGACCACAGCGGCCGACGACATATTCTAATAAAATGTATAGTTCGCAGATCCCAATGAAAAGTCGGTGGTGGTAGCCCTGTTTTTGCTTAGCCTTGACTATGTCACTGACTCGCAAGATCAACTCCCCCTACCGACAACTCTCTCTCTCTCCCTCCGTTCTCTCTCTCT
>NC_084999.1:32963560-32978560 GCF_963854185.1 Sardina pilchardus | reverse complement strand
GTTATGAACTTTGACCTTAACATGACTGGAGCTTTTTATAGATCTAACATTATCCAGTTTCAGAGAGAGACTGTCTATGTGTTGTGCATCCCCCCTCTCCCTGTGTGTGTTGGGGGGTGCTGTGCAATTTGAGAGAAAATGCTTGCTTTTTCACAACCGTTCTCTTCACACAGAATGTGCTGTGCTCCATGCTTTAGTTCTGTTGGGATGTAGGCCTACTGTGTGCTTCAGAATAAACATGCACTTGCAACACACACACACACACACACACACACACACACACACACACACACACACACACACACACACACAAACACAGAGAGAGTGAGAGAAACAGAGGGAGAGAGAGAGACAGGAAGCTCTGAAAAAAAGAAAGAACATTTGACTCACTCTATGAAGTCCCCCTATTCTAGATGACATCATTGCCCCTGTATCCATGACGACAAAGCCTAGTTCGCCCCCCACTCCTACGCTGACATCACACATCTGTGTTTACGTGTGCGCGTGGAAAGGGGAAAGATGTGTGGGTGCGACGTTGTGAAGTGGGCACTATTGCATGCAGGTCAATTGCAATTGGGAAAATTGTAATCGGCATGTATAACATTATTTTTTTGGTTCTTTTGGAGAACTTTTGGATAATTATTTTATTGTATATATTGTTATTTTTTGTTTTTGTTTTTGTTTTAAAAAAAGGCGAGAGATTTACGGATTTGCGGAGAGTTGCGGATTGTTGACATTTTTGGATTGTTGAAAGTGCGCTTGGTGGTCACATACAGTATGTGTCTACACGTGTCGCTTCGTGAGTGTGTGAAAAAGCAAAGTTAAAGAGGCGTACATAATTGATAAGTCTGATTTTCCTAAACACACATGACGCGAGCGATTAGCGAGGAGCGGCCAGACGACAGACGCGGAATATGAGCGTCAATGGGACTAGTGATGTGTGTACTCTTCCCCGCCCGAGAGATGAGCAAACACTGGACACACACACGCACACAGCCCCCTACGCACACAGCCGACTCAAACAGCTGTGCTGGAGGTGTGTTTCTGGGTTTCCATTATGCAATTTAGCTCCGGTAGCGTTCACCGTCGTTTAGGAAATACCCATAATTATGACACGCGATGTTTTTTCTCCTTAGAACAGAGTGTATTCGATGTCCAATCATGACTACAAAGACCTTGTTTATATCATAAAAAAACGTTTCTAAAGATTAAAAAAAAAAATCAATTATCAGGAGAGATTGTATCACAACATCAACATAATTTATTGTTTAATATTAATTTATTAATAAAAACATGCTGACATGGGAATTTGTTTTGGCTTTGTGTGTATGCGTGTCTCTGAGCACCAAGTACTACCAAACACATTTCACTAACTGCATACTAACATCGGGGCCTGCCAGCATCGTCCTCTCTGCATGCACAACTGAACAGAGCACAATCCACCAACCACCCTTTCTCTCTCTCCCTCTATTCCCTCATCTTGCCTTGTAGACATGCCTTGTGTACAGGCTCAGTATGGCCCTGCTCCCCCGGGGTCCAGCTACTCCTCCCAGTCCGTCGGTTACCACGGAGACTACGGCTCTGACCTCATGAACCCTGACTATGCCAAGCTGGAGTTGGGCGCCGGGGAGATCTCGGCGGCGGCCACCACCTCTCTGCCCAGCTTCAACGTGTTTGTGGAGAGCAGCTACGACCCGCCCAAGCCCTCCTGCCTGTACCAGCTGCCTATGGCGCGCTCCGCCATCAAGAAGGAGGACGAGCCGTACGCCTCCGGGCCGGCGCTCTCCATGGGCCAGAACGAGGACGCGCTGGCCGGCGGCTCCATGTACTTCAAGCAGTCTCCGCCCTCCACCCCGCCCACCCCGCTCCCGCCCGGCCCCCCGGGAGGCGCCTTCCTGTGGGAGGAGCCTCAGTCCCTGCAGCCCCTCCCCCAGCCGCAGCGATTCGCTCACTTCTACGAGCAGTCGCCCGCCGCCACCTACGAGGGCATGAGCCTGCAGGTGCGCCCCGAGCGCTCGCCCTCCGACGTGCACGGTCACGGCCACCCGCAGGCGCACCCGCACACGCACATGTACCCGCTGGGCATGGGCAAGGCCGGGGGTCTGCCGTTCCGCTCGCTGGCCACCATGGGGGGGTGCCCGGCACCCCTGCCCTCCCCTCCCACACGGTCCAGCACGGGCGAGGGGACGTGTGCCGTGTGTGGAGACAACGCCGCCTGCCAACACTATGGGGTGCGCACCTGTGAGGGCTGCAAAGGCTTCTTCAAGGTAAGGCTGATACAACCACCCATGCACAAACACCCATATACAACCACCCATACACAAACACCCATATACAACCACCCATACACAAACACCCATATACAACCACCCATACACAAACACCCATATACAACCACCCATGCACAAACACCCATATACAACCACCCATGCACAAACACCCATATACAACCACCCATACACAAACACCCATATACAACCACCCATGCACAAACACCCATATACAACCACCCATGCACAAACACCCATATACAACCACCCATACACAAACACCCATATACAACCACCCATACACAAACACCCATATACAACCACCCATACACAAACACCCATATACAGCCACCCATACACATACAAAAACACAAACATACTGTACAAACTTGACAAAAGCAGATTTATATCACTCTAATAAAAAAGATCTCTTTCTTCTCTCTCTCTCTCTCTCTCTCACACACACACGTACACATGGACACTCTCTCTCTCTCTCTCACTCTCTCTCTCTCTCTCTCACACACACACACACACACACACACACATACTGTATATACATATACATACACATACACATATGCACCAACACACATGTGAATACTATAACTCATATATGCATGTAATGTATTGTATAAAAATACATACACTGGCACTCATTGAAAGGTTATCCTATTCCTAGACTAGTTTTTGTCTAGGTTTTCTGACAGTATACAACTCTGTTGGAACTATGCCAGCAATGCTGGGCTGTGCTGGGTTGAACTATTAGAATGATGGAATGGAATGATTAGCCTGAATACCTTCACACACGTGCACACACAACACTCTGTCACTGTCACAGTGAACCACTAGATTGTTTGACTGTGTCAGACAACATTTGAATTATTTTACCGTTACGATGGCTGTCAATGTCATGCTTAGGAACCACTTTTTTAACTGTTCCAAATCAGACATATGTTGCTGAATGCCCAGAGCCACTGATGCCAGCATTCATGGAATGTGTCCATTCGAAACCCTTCTTGGATTAAAGGTGGACAAAAGGACAATGGCATAGCTGAAATCAGGCCTAATATTTTGGGGTTTGTCCTGTGCATGTCAAAAGAAAATATTTAGAGTATCCTTTTCACTGGAATTTGTATCTAGCATGTCATTAATATCTATACTCGGTAGACAGGTTAGAGCCCTGGAGCACTCAGTGATTGTGTGATTGTGTGTGTGGGGGTGTGTGTGGGTGTGTAAGAAATTTTTTTGGCATTGCTCAATTCAACACGATTTTACAAGCTTGATTACAAGGAAAGTCACACTCCACTAGAGATGTGAGCACGTGTGTCTCTTAGCGCATACCAACGTACTACACCTGAACAACATTAACAAAACAGCAAAAATACTGAACATTACTGACAATCAACAGCTGCAACAGGGAACACATGAATCAAAGATCTCTCTGCGGAACAAATGAGCCATAACACAAAATAGTACTATGACTGAAACGATAAGTGGCCAAACCAGCTTTAATTACTGAGCATCTAAAAACAGAGATGTGGAATAATTCTGAAAACAATCGTTTGGGCTGGGAGCAGTTGAAATACATTTGTGGGAAGTTAGAGCTTTCCCTCAACTGTGAAGAGATTACTTGCTATGTAGCTAAAAAGGAACATACACAACAGAATATCTGTATGGACTATGTATGCATGAATGAAATACTGTCTTTGGGGATTTAGGTTTAGCATTGAGACAGCATTCATTTCACTACAATGAACTGAGGGAGTGACAAAGAGACAGGCGGGGAGAGGTGAGGGAAAGATAATTGAATCTTGCCCGTGGTCGGCGACAGAAATAAATTATCCCCCTTTTCAATTAGTTTCACAATTTGTTTTTATTTAGTAATTAATAAAAGCAGGGGTGGGATGCCAGGGGCTGCAGTAACAATCACACATAGGCACATACCCTCACTCTTACTCTTACACGCACAGACATACACTCACACATATATATGCATATGCACACACACATATACATGCATGCGTGCACACACACTTACACACACACACACACACACAGAGAAATGATTGTTAACTGTTACTAAAATTAAGATGTACATAATCACACCCACTATAGCACACACACACAGACAAACACACGCACACACACACACACACACAGACAAACACACGCACGCACACGCACGCACACACACACACACACTCACACATGCACACACACACACCCCTGTGGCAACACATGAAACTGGGTGTCTTGCCAACACATCAACCAAGTTTGCCTTGAGCAGTTCTCTCTCTCTCTCTCTCTCTCTATCTCTCTCTCTCTCTCTCTCTTTCTACACAAATTCAAATAAGCTTTCTTAACATGACAATGACAAAACATTCAAAGAAATATGTAACAACAACTCATCAGAAACAACTAGTAACAACAAGCTTGCACAAATCTGTTGTCCAAAAGCAAAAATGTGCATTTTTTTTAATCTCCACTCGCCTTTCCTATCTGTTATTCACTTGCCCCACCACACATAATAATCTGAACAAGAAAATGCATTAAATGGATTCATTTTAATTTCTGAAATGTGGTGGAGAAGCTTTTTAGCTGTTCCTTCCATTCAGTAGACATTTTCCCCATTCAAAACCAATTGTTTCCTGTGGATCTATTGTAAATCCACAATTCTATACAATTAATTACTTTAATGGACTACTCATACATATTTAAATATTTTAAATGTAAAATATGCAGACAGTATTTTTTGTTTGATTTGTCGCTAACAGAGGCACAACCAGTAAGATGATTTTGGATGAATCAAATCACATTTCACATGAGTGTCACTAATGCATTCAATTATTCCATCATGTGCTTCTCAATATTGCTCCATTCATGCAATATCACCATTCCCAAGCATACCACCATATTCCTCTCCTCCATTCTCTCCATCCGACCACACTCTCTTTTCTAGATTCTCTTATTCTGTCATTTTGTTGTTTCACTCATGACTCATTCCCTCTCCCACACAGACACAAAATGCCGCACATAATGTTTCTGAACGACCAAAAACAGATAAAAAGATAACACTGGTAATGCAGACATGTGCATGCACAAATTCACAAACACACACACACACACACACACACACACACACACACACACACACACACACACACACACACACACACACTGACTAATGAACAGTTGACTTTCATTTTCATTTTCACAAATGATGTATAGCAGTGAGTGCTATACTGCCCTCTCCCCAGTGAGAGAACTCCATGAATCTACAGATTTATGAGCTATTGTGTGGATATTTACAGCAGGTTCCTGTAAGACAATGATCCTACAAACTCTCTGACACAGGTCATTTGAGTACTCATGCACACATACACACACCCAAACACACACACATACACACACATACATACACATACACACACAGAGAAGCATACTGTCTCTTTTTCCTCCATTTATCTCCACACACTTAACCAATTAACACTGATCATCACTGATAGGCTATAGAAAGTCAGAGACTGTGGAAGGAGAAGAGAGGAGGAGGGGAGGCAGAATGAAAGGAGAGAGGGAAGAAAGAAGAGATGTGGGGATGAGAGAAGAGAAAGAAGGAAGAAAGGAGAGAGAGAGAAGCTAGTAGAGAGGGAGAAGGAAGAGAGAGAGGGAGGGCTGGAGGACTCCCCCCGTGGCTCTGTGCTGTGTGGGACCATTAGCACATGTTACATGTCATGGATCCACAGCGGCGTGTTCCTACAGGCCCCAGGGAGCACTCTGAGCACTGGACCGTGTGTGTGTGTGTGTGTGTGTGTGTGTGTGAGTGCCTGCTCAGAGTGTGGTCACTGTCTTTGCTTTGCGACCCTCTATGCGAGCGCGTCTAAGACTCCGTTTGTAGTTGGGTTGTCATTAAGGACTATGGCTGTCGGATGAGCAAGATGAATGGCTCCTGTCTGCATGATCTCGTCCTCTGTCTCAGCCCTCCTCTCTGTCTCAGACGCTGTAAAAGAGAACAGGTTTTTCTGACTTCTTCTGGCCCTTTGTTTTACAAGCTTCTTCCGCTTGGCTCTTTTTATTTCATTCCGTTTGACCGTTTTAACAGGATTAGACTTAAGGTGCGCCAGTCTGTCGTACACACGCATACACATGTGCAAACACAAACACATGCACACACACACACACACACACACACACACCTGAATGACTGAGAAGTGTGAATGGACTTGAATGGGATGTTGAGCTGTGCATGTTCTGACACTGCAAGCCCTTGATGCCGCCTTTGTTTCCCATGAGGCTGCGCACCACTGCCTACTCCACAGACTCCTCTGGAGGATTGAGCACGTGAACACTTTTGCACTCACTTTTTATTTGTGTCTTAAGCCCTCTCTAAAACCTGTACACATGCACGCGCACAGGCACACACAGGCGCGGGTGCACACACACGCACACACACACACACACACACACACACACAGGAACACTCACAGAAAGAATTTAAGTTTATTTTTTAATTGTCACGAGATTCTATTTATCAGAAAAAAATCTGCTATTTAGAGATGCTCCGCCCACAGTGTCAGACAAAGTTCAGCTCTGCAGTCAATAGAACTGTTGTCTTGTCTCTCTCTCTCTCTGTGTGTGTGTGTGTGTGTGTGTGTGTGTGTGTGTATGGATGTTTGCATCTGCGGATGTGTGTAGCAGTGTGTGTGTGTTCGTTGTCAGGTTGATAAGCATGTCGAAGTCAGTATAATAGTTGTTTAAACTGACTGACCGTAACATACCCGCCGTCCTTGGACCTGTATTTGCATAATCCTGGATTTTTTTTTTTCAGAGCGTAATCATAATGAAATAATTACTCTCGTTCTTCGCTTGTGCGCACTGAAGCGCTGAATGTGTTAATTAAATTAACTGGTCCATTCGCGATGCATCTTTATCAAATGAGAGGAAAAAACATGATCGAGGGCGTGAGTAGGCCTACAAGCGAGACATAGGGCGAAAATGCGCGCATTGTGTGTGCAAAGGAGACCAACCCTTCATATTAGATTAGTGCGGAGAGCGTGCAGAAGAGCTGCATCCTGTTCATCTGATACAACTAATATCACCTAATAAATGATATAGGCCTACTTGCATGGGCTTGTATCTCTATTTCGCTCAATTTCAACATCGTGGTATGTTTAGCTTTTTCTTCACCTGTGGCTGATATTGAGGCCGGAAGAGGTCGTACCGGAAAATAACGGTCATTGGTGTCGGAGATAACTATACACGTACAATGATCAGATTGATTTACCGGGAATAAAGAGAGAGCGCGCTTCAACCACGTGCGATATGGAGAAGACCCGGACCTTTCCGACTCTGAGCCTAATTCGTTTCACGTCCATCCATGAAGTAGGCCTGCAGAAACAATAAGCATATAATAAATATATCATGAAACCACCCCTCTGTTGAATACATAAACATGATATTTATCTTTTAAGGGAAATTAACACTTCGCAGTGAACTGGTAGCTAATTCAATTAGTTCTCTCCAAGCGGGTATTTTATTAAATTAGCACGATAAAATGGGCTACAGATGGAGCTCATTAACTCACCGTTTTGTTTTTCTTTCTCAGTTTTTACTGGCGTGGGATGCGTAAAGACTTGCAGTATTACGCACACCTCGTCCGCGTCGCGTCAGGAAAGAGTCCCTTTGACTGGAGGAGTTCAGTTCTCACAACCCCGATGCACTTCTTTTGGGTTTCAGTTGAAACGGTGTTAAGTACAGGCGGTGGGCTTGTGCAGATCTATTTGATTTCATTTTAATAAGGTCAGTGATAATCGCGGGGCCCCGGCCAGGGAGAAAACAAGTCCCGCAGGGCTCGTGCAAACGCGCGAGCCGCTAAAAAGCCCCCCGGTGGCGCGAGCTGGAGACTGACCCGCGAGCTTCACAAACAATTCTATCACGCGGGGCTGCCTGTCTCTCGGGAGCGGCTTCAGCACGAGCTGCACTGATCCTCATTGTCAGCGGCGCTCGCTAATAAAACTGTCCCTCCTGCGGGCGAAGCATGTTGGGAAATTAATTTTATCTAATTATCCTAATGGCGCGCAAGCTTTTTCACATTGTAATTAAAATCTGACCTGCGAGCTGCTGTCTTCATTCTGAAAAAGGAATTCAATAAATAACAATTTTGGTGCTCTGATTGCCTCCCCCTCCCCTTTCCCCCACTCCTTCCCTTTTATTTGCGCACACAGAGAACTGTTCAGAAGAATGCCAAGTACGTCTGTTTGGCCAGTAAAAACTGCCCAGTGGACAAGAGACGGCGGAATCGTTGCCAGTATTGCCGCTTCCAGAAGTGTCTGAGTGTGGGGATGGTAAAAGAAGGTAAGGCATGGACAACTCACACACAAACACACACATGCACACATCCACACATGCACAATATAAAGTTTCTTATTAGTATATTTTGGATAGTAGTTAATTAATCTATATTCATTTTAGGAGACACACACACTCATGTCATTCTTGGGCTATCTGGGAGTACCACCCAGTGCCCTCTGCTGGCCAATTGAGTTTACATTGCTTGTATAGTGTGGTGCTATTTGCATGTTTGAGCATGTAGTGGGAAGTTTATTTTCTGCCATAAAATGTGTCCCTCTCTGTGTGTGGTTTGTCTGCAGTGGTCCGTACAGATAGCCTAAAAGGCAGGAGGGGTCGTCTGCCGTCCAAACCAAAGAGCCCTCTGCAGACGGACCCGTCCCCCCCCTCGCCGCCCATCAGCCTGGTCAGCGCTCTCCTGCGCGCCTACACACACTCCACCCCCCGGGAGCTCGACTACAGCCAGGTACTGCTGCCGCTCACACATGCGCTCAATATGGAGCTGGGCTCGTCTTTGTCAGAGAAAGCCATAGTGTGTTTTGGTGATTTCTTGACTCAATTCAAGTCAGTGAAATATCAGTAAATTCCGTGAAGGTCCGAATGGTAAAAGGTAGTTTCTCAAGACACTCTCTCCACCATTCTGTGTGTGTAGTTCAGCGCTGTGGAGACCATGGGTCTGTCCGAGGCACAGCAGGTGCAGCTCTTCTACCGCCTGCTGACCTGCTCCATGGAGGTGACGCGCGCCTGGGCTGACCGCATCCCCGGCTTCTCCGAGCTCAACCGAGATGACCAGAACACGCTCATCGACTCGGCCTTCCTGGAGCTGTTTGTGCTGCGCCTGGCCTACAGGTACTTACGGCTGCACACACGTCAGCGCATAGCTCTTACTCACACACAATGCACACATGCCCTCACTCACACGCACACACACACTCACACGTACAAACACACACACACACGCATGCACTCCAACATCCTGATGAGGATTCAGTGTTTATTAGTAGGTTGTCTGTGTTCATGCTGTCTCTGAGTCATCTTGCCTCTTTCTGTGTAGACTGGGAATGTACACACACACACACACACACTGTACATTTAACCGGTTTGTGTGTGTGTGTGTGTGTGTTTGTCCCCTCTTTGAACTGAAGCACCTCTCTCCAGAGTCTCTCCCCCTCTTTTCTTGACTCGCCCCTCTGAGTTACGCTTCTCTTTCTCTCCACTCCAATTTTACTGGTTGCCGTGGTTAGGAGTATTTCCTTGGTGACAGTACAGTGGTAGGCGCAAACAGGAATGTGTGTGTGTGTGTGTGTGTCTGTCTGTCTTACTCCAGACTCTCTTCCTCTGTGTTATAGTTTATTCTATCTTTCTCGGACCCTCTACCGCCACTTTCTGAAATCTTCAATTGTTCTTTTTTTCTTGACATTGTAACATAATTCTCCCTGCGACACATCCATGATCTGTAGCTCCTATTGTAGATGAATGTTTAGAAGTTGTATGAGCACATATGTGTGTGTTTGAGAAGATGTGCACACTCATCAAAGCGTGAGTGAGTGTGTGTGTGTGCGTGTGTGTGTCTGTGAGGGAGACCAAGAATTATGATAATAAGAAACAGTCCTCCTCACCCGATGCCAGGATTGTACAAAAAAAAGTGTGTGTGTTGTGTGTGTGTTTTAGGAAGTTTTTCTTCCCAAATTGGATGATTTGGTTTAATTTTGAAATGATGTGCATCTGCGAAAGCTTTTCATTAAAACACTGAAAATAAACCTGCGAGGGTCGGGAGAGAGAGAGTGAGCGAGGTAGGGATGTGGGCCGAGAGGGAGAGCTGCATGGGAGGAATGTTTACTGTGGAAACTGGGGCTTAATTAGCTCCATCTCCCTGCTTTCATCTCGCCTGCCCCAGCCATGCTTCTTATTTGTCGCCATGGTAATTGTTTCCGAACTCCACGTCTTGAACACTGACCCTGAGAGCCAATCAGATCTGCGTCAGTACTCATATGACCACCCCCTGGGGTTGCTATGTCACCAGAGGGTGAAAGTGTGTGCCCTGTGTGTTTATATACGCCATTATATATATATGTGTGTGTGTGTGTGTGTGTCTCTGTGTGTGTGTGTGTGTATGTGTGTGTGTGTGTGTGTAACCCCCCCCACACACACACACACACACATACACAGGGAAACAGACAGAGCAGATTAATTAAAAGATGTGACATCTTCTGAACTCCATCAAAGGACACTTTGAACCTGGTACCTAATAGTGCACAGATAATAAAATATTTACCTCTCTCTCTCTCTCTCCCTCCCTCTCTCTCTCTCTCTCTCTCTCTCCCTCTCTCTCTCAGGTGGGTGCTGCCGGAGGAGAAGCTGGTGCTGTGTAATGGCTTGGTGCTGCACCGGCAGCAGTGTCTGCGGGGCTTCGGGGAGTGGCTGGACTCCATCCGAGACTTCAGCGCCAACCTGCAGAGCCTTGGGCTGGACCTGACCGCCTTCAGCTGCCTCTGTGCCCTGGTGCTGCTCACAGGTAACACACTCTCACCACAACACACACACACACACACACACACACACACACACACACACACACACACACACACACACACACACACACACACAATTACACTTAGCCACGCGCACAACATAGTGCCTTATGCGAAAGTTTTCAGGGAGGAAAACAATTTTGTTTGAGCCACGCAAATACTGTAATTAAAGCCTAACCACTCTCTCCGAACTAATACATTTGACATTTTCATCAAGCGCTTTTGTCACTTTATCTAGCTCATCAAAATAGTTTTATAACTTTTTTAACGAACAAGTAAGCCTACAATCACATGGTTTTGTTTTCGCCGATTGCAACCCATAGACTGAGGTTTATGTCACGATAAAATGATGACACGCTTTTATCGAGAATAGATTTGTAGTCTATTTTCAGCTCAAGGTCAACCAACATCTCTTTGTTGCTGTCTTTCACTTTCTATCTCTCAGACACACGCATACACATAGGCACGCATGCATGCACGCACGCACACACACACACTTACTTAGAAATCATTTGTGTGTGTATTTCTCTGTGTATAAAAAGTGTGTTTGCCAGCACATGCAGGTAGTAATGGAGGAACATGTGTCCATACATGATAAAGATGATCATGCACAGACACATATGCAAACACTCACTAACATGTTTGATGATACACACAACACTCGCTGTCTCTCTCTCTCCAACTCCAACACTGGGTATACACTTATGCACGCAGGCTGATTGCATGTCATTCTCTGCTTGCTCTAATCTATATTGAGATTATATGTTGGAATACTTCAGATTTATGCAGATTTTTGGGAGGAACAGGAATGATTTGAGGCTCAGTTTTAGACAAACATGTCATCTCCATCACACAGACGCACACAAACACACTCCCAAAGCCAGAGGAGTGAGTGGGAACTGTGTGAATATCAGTGCAGGATATGTGTACGTTCGGGGGGCAGAGTGTGTGTGTGTTTGGAGAGCACTTAGCTCTGTAGAGGAATTGAACAGCACTCAGCAGAGAGCGCCACTAGACGAGACCTCCTTCCTCCTCTACCCCATCTCTGATCTGTCCGTCCCTCCGTCTCTCCCTCACTCGCTCGGCCTATCGACCCTCCTAAAAGTGTCAGCTGTGAGGACCATTGATCCCACTCTGCAGGAGAGCGGCAGAGAGAGAGAGAGAGGCAGATAGAGAGCGAGAGACAGAGAGAGAGAGAGGGAGAGAGAGAGAGAGAGAGAGCATTGATGGTTGCCACACACACAGAATCTCCTTGAGGCATTTTAGTTAGTTTGTATGAGGTTAACAATGATTTGGATTTAGTTATACAAAGACAAAATGTGCTGGTGTGTGCGTGTGTGTGTGTGTCTAGGGGGATGGACAAGAGAGAGATGTAGAGGAGTGTGTGTGTGTATGTGTGTGTGTGTGTGTGTGTGGGCAGGACACTGCGTTCCATCTCTTCTTCGCTGATGAATAGATTAGTCTCACATTTAGGAGCCAGTGGCTGAGTGTGTATATGTTTATGAGTGTGTGTGTGTGTGTGTGTGTGCGTGTGTGTGTGCCTGTATGTGACATAATAGATTGGCCTCACATTAAATGCCTAGTGGGTCTGTGTGTGTGTCCAGTCGCTGTCCAGGCTGCAGGGTTGCCATGGGAAACTCAATTAGCTTTGCTCTTAATGGGGCTTGTCTGCTTACCACCCAGAATAATCCAGCTAATTGTTCAAGTACTTGTGTTTAAGTCAGCCTGAGAGGACGGGCCATGTTTGCGCGTGTTGCTCTCTCTCTCTGTGTGTGTGTGTGTGTGTGTGTGTGTGTGTGTGTGTGTGTGTGTGTGTGTGTGTGACTCTTTTTGTAAGTCGTGCGTTTGCCCTTGCTCTACTACTCTCGCCAATTCAGTTATTTGTTTCACTTTCGTATCTCTCTTCTCTCCTTCTTTATCTTTTCATCTTTTCTCATATCTTACTCTTCTCTGCTCTTTTTCGCTCTTTTGCTGTCTCGTATCGTTACGCCTTTGAATTTTTTTTACATCTTGCTCCCAATCGAAACCTCCTTTTTTTTCTCTGCGCCATTTCAATTTAGTTCAATTCAATTTATTTCAGCTCAAACTAAGCATGTTTTATTAGACACCAAAAAAACTGTACTGGAACAGGAACTCTTATCATTTTTTTTTTTGTTTGTTATTATCGTTGTTTATTATATTGTATTATATTAAATTACATTATATTTATAAGTATGTTTGTTGCCATACACAAATAAATATGAAATATGTCCCTTGTCTCTCTCCACAGATCAGTGTCCTGGTCTGAAGGATCGGAAGCGTGTGGAGGAGCTGCAGAATAAGGTGCTCTGTTCTCTGCGGGATCACCTGAGCTTCGGCTCCAGCGCTGGCGGGGCCGCGGCAGGGAAGGCTCCCCCCTCGCTGAACCGCGTGGTGGGGGTGAGGGCTGAGCTCCGGACCCAGCGGACCCAGGGCCTCCAGAGAATCTTCTACCTGAAGCTCGAGGACTTGGTTCCTCCCCCTGCAGCCATCGATAGGTTCTTGGATACACTGCCCTATTAGAGCCCCCCCCACCCCTCGCTCGTCCAAATGCAAAGACTTGCCCACTGTTCCAGACGGGGGGGTGCCATCATCAGCAGAATTAGCTGTGGACGACAGGACTTTTGTCTGGAAGGAGGCCGCACTACAACGCCCATGATCTCCCATATACGCACACAGGACGTACGATATCGGTCGGAAAAAAGAAACATACAAACCTACAACAACAAAACAATCAGAACATTTCTTATAGTCGGTACGATGGAGTGTGCGTGGGTGGGTGGGTATGTATGTGCACAGACATGTGTTATGAGTGTGTATTTTGAGCCTTGACGGTGTGAATCTGATGTCACAACACAAATTCACACAAGCCCCTCCTCATCACTCCTACTCAGACGTGGACCCCCTCTGCAAGAGACTCTATCTGTCCACGTGTGTCTTCTTGTATTGTGGCCCAAAACAGAACACAACTCACCATTGTAAACACATGCAAATAAAAATGACATACAAAAAAATGCCCACCCACACTCAGTCACACACACACACACACACACACACACACACACACACACACACACACACACACACACACACACTCAGTCACACACACACACACACACACACACACACACACACACACACAGACACACACTCACATCCACAAACACACGTTCGTAGAGCATAGGCAGAGAGGGTAGTGAACAGCTCCTGCGTATAAGTGCAATTTCTGAAGTGCTTTCCCCACAGGATCACACTGCAAATCCAGCTCTGTAGTTGACATTAGCTGACATGAATACTAAGACTCCGTCCTTAGAGCCACTGCCCGCAAGGCCAAAGGTCGGGGCCAACCACAGACAGCGCACAGCACTGCGCTGTGCCGCGCTAACCTTTCTACGACAACGGAGCTCCTCAGAACTTGAATTTGCTGTAGTATTTTTATATTGAAAATAAGACATGAAATAAATAAAAAAAAAACGCAGAAAAAACGTAGGGCTTCAAGACGACGGAACACCAGTGTGAGTCAGTGGGAGGGGGAGGGGGGTTACTGAGCACTTAAAGAAAGATACAGAGACACAGAGAGAGGAAGAGAGGGAAAGAGGGAGGGGTGGAGGGAACAGAGGAGGGAGGAGAAAGAGACCGAACGAGAGATTGGGAGCAAGAGGAGACAAAGGAAAGGGAGGAAGGGTGAAGAGAAGGGGTGATACATTCCGCATTAATATGTCTTTTGTATGTTTATATCATTGATGCCATTTATTGACAATGAGGACTTTGTTGTTTTTGATTTGTACAGAGGAAGAGGGTTTGTGCATGGGTGTGTGTGTTTGCGCTTGCCTGTA
>NC_084999.1:32956060-32958560 GCF_963854185.1 Sardina pilchardus | reverse complement strand
AATGCATTTGAAGAAATGAAGGCTTGTGGTAATAAATTAGTCAAAACGGTAATATCCAGATGTAAACAACATCTCTCCTTTTACTTAGCGGGAGTAGAGTCTCATAGATTAGAGTGCATTCTTCTTCTGTTACACACACACACACACACACACACACACACACACACACACACACACACACACACACTTACTATGGTTGTGTTTTAGTTTCAGAGAAGCCAACAATGGGACAGACTCCACCAGGAACACATCAACTCCAGCCGTACTGTGCAGGTCAGACACAAGTGCATGTGGATGAACACGAACACACACACACATACACACACACACACACACACACACACACACACACACACACACACACACACACACATATACACACAATTAATGAAATAACTCAAGGTTATGGAAGTCAGTAGAAAGCATGTAGTGCACAAAACAGTCATAAAGACCAAATTCTGAAGGTGCTGGGGATGTGTGAAGGTGTGGGGTCTCCGCTGGAGAGTCTATGCGAGTGTTGTCTCTGTGCGTGCGTGCGTGTGTGTGTGTGTGTGTGAGAGTGTGAGTGAAAGTGTGTGTGTTTCTGACCCCGGCACACCTTTGGCCTTGTGGGACTTGTGAGAGCTTTCCTGTGTCTGGCGCGCTGGGTGTGTGTGTGTGAGGAGTGAAGGAGTGTTCCTGTGTTGCTGTGACGGACAATACACTGCCTCAGAGACACGGCAGACATTGTTTAAGTGCATCTCCTGGGTTGGGGTCGGCTGGTGGGGGGCAGCCACGGGGACAGTGGAGACACAACAACGGGGGGATGGAAAGATCTGGAAAAGAGGAGGGAACGTTGGGTAGAGGTAGGACGCATCAAGTCAAGGCAACGGCTGTTCCAACACTATTGCGGTACGAGTGTTGCTGAATTGAGAGGTCTTTTAGATATGTTTGCAGCTAGTGTCAATAATGTTTTTATTTGATTGTTTTGAATATGTGTGTGATTTAGTGATTGATTTGCTGTATGAGAATATCTGTGTGTGTGTGTGTGTGTGTGTGTGTGTGTGTGTGTGTGTTTGTAGTTTTGACATCACATATAAATGTCAGTGTAGTAGTGCATGTGTGACAGCATGTTGCACAACATGAACGCTGGTCTGTAATTACACTGTGCTGTTAATAAGACCAGCGAGACAAGACCTCCTATTGGCCTGATGATGACCCTAGACCTGGCATGGTTGCCTGAGGCATAGCCATTGATTTGCGAGATTTGAGAAGACGTGTGTGTGTGTGTGTGTGTGTGTGTGTGTGTGTGTGTGTGTGTGTGTGTGTGTGTGTGTGTGTGTGTGTGTGTGTGTGTGTGTGTGTGTGTGTGTGTGTGTGTGTGTGTGTGTGTGTGTGTGTGTGTGTGTGTGTGTGTGTGTGTGTGTGTGAAGAGTGTGAAGAGTCTGTTCAGGGCCTATTTCTAAGCAGCCTGTAAAAGCACAAAGAGTGTGAGTAAGTGGGGCCAGTTAGCTGAGGGACAGTGGGAAGGGCTCCGTACAGCCTATCTAGTGGTGCAGATGGAGCACCTATACAAGTTTCTTCTGTATGCTGTAAATGTTCAATCAATTGTAATCTCTTCAACATGCATGTAACCATTTTTATCTACAGTATGCGTATGGTAGATTTGCACTGCAGTAGTTATTAAATCGCTTAAAATATCAGGCCTTGGTTCATGCAGAAGTTCAACAGGACACATGTGTGTGTAACATTGTCGTGTGTGTGTGTGTATGTAATATTGTCGTGTGTGTGTGTGTGTGTGTGCAGCAACTGCGCTCCAACCTGCGGGAAATGGAGAAGCTGTGTGGGCGTGTCCGGGGCGAAGATGCCGCTGCACTTGACAAACTGGTCCAGCCAATCAGAGAGCAGGCATCCGCCGCAGCCCTGGACTTCTTGCGTCTCCATTCAGAGGCTGTCAATCACCCGCTGCCATCACAGCCAACCGCCTCACACACACAGCATGACCCATCCTGTGGTAAGTGTGTGTTTGTGTGTGTGTGTGTGTGTGTGTGGTAAACGTATTCTGTCAATCAGAGGTGGTTGTTGCTCCAGGCGTTTTGCGCCTACATGTGTATTGCGGTGAAACTGGTATGCCCTGTTGTGGCGCTGGTATTGTTGTGGCTGAGGGGGCCAGGCTAGCACACAATAGCCACATCAGTTGTGCCTGTGACTCCAGGCTGTCACCAGTGTGCCCTGGAGCCAGGCACTCAAACCCTCAGTGGCTCCGGTTAAACTGGCCCCGTGATCAGTGATGTTTGTTGGTCACGTTGGACAGAAGCGGCCAAAAGCCAAGTGAATGAATGAGTGCAGTACCTTATGCAGTACATTCTGCTCAACTGAACACGTGCTGATTGGATGATGTCTTGTAAGGTGATGACGAGATGGCCACCTCACTGGGGGTCACACAGATGCAGCTGCCGCAAATTCCACCGGAGCAGAACGCTGCGGAGAGCTGGGACTCTCTGGAGGAGGTAAACACACA
>NC_084999.1:32933560-32951060 GCF_963854185.1 Sardina pilchardus | reverse complement strand
CCTCGGCCTGATGGCAGGATTTAAATTGGTGGGCGTGGCCTCGGCCATCGGCGGTGGGATTCTTGGGTTTGCCGGCGGCAACCTGATCCAAAAACGCAAACGAGAGCGCGTGGACGTCCAGCTCCAGCAGCTGAAGAACACACACGATGATTAAAATGAACTATTGTACTCACACACACACGTCTACTGACAAGCACACAAACAGACTCCAAGCATACAGTTGGATTTGTACACAAAACCTGTGATTCCTGTTATATTCAAGAGTTGTTTGTTTGCTTGCTCAATCACTGAGCTGCTTTAATTTCACAGAGGTCGCAGCAATCACACACGACTCTCGGTGAATCTTGAACTAGCCTCGTGCCAAAAGATGTCATTGTTTATGCTCAAAGCCATTTGATTAGCCCATTTTATTTGCCTTAATTATACACCACAAGCCTCTGCTGTAGTTCTGGCACTTGAATCAAAGCCCAATGAATGTGACTGACACATCGCCATCCACATTCACACACGCCTGATGATCAGTTCTTAACCTCCACCAAGCCTTATTGGAGGTGCTGCAGTATGGGAGTGGTGGTTGACTGATGGGCTGTCTGACTCTGACTGTACAGTGATGCACTTGAAATAATAAATATTTAGAATAATTTAACATATCCTAATAATTGAACATAAACATACTGTATTGATATGCACACTGAATATCCACTCTGCCTCATAGGGATGAGTCTGGCTGTCACTTAGTGATAATGTTATAAATAAAATATATTACCAATGAGAGGGGTTATTTCCTGTATAACCTCAAGACTGTATGAAGCTGCTTAGCCACTGAGCACATGGCAGCATTCTCTATGGTTCTGTGATGAGCCTGACACTAGACAGCGAGACTGCCGACAGCAACTAAACGAATGCAGGGAGTTGAGGATGGAAATGGGAAGAAATGGTTTGACTATTGACTAGCAGGACGGTAACTTTTCTTTTAATAATTAACAGTGCTGGCAAATGCTACTCCTTTATGTGTCTCAAAGGACTGTACCTGTGCAAACCCATACATACACTAATACCTCTCCTGCAGCTAGAAACAAGAACACGCCACACAGAATCTTGTAAAATGTTTTTTTTTTTTATTATTTTACTTTTTCCTTCCCCTTCTGAGATGACTCTGATTTACTCCCCTCCACCATCCCCAGTTGTGCTCCAGCCTTTGTGGCAGGGCTTCATATGAGACTTCATGAGCCTGGACCTGAACCAGTCTGCATCCGCACACACAGCTTTCACCCTCTCTTATACACTCACACACACACTCACACGCGCGCGAGCACACACACACACACACAGAGTACTGGAGTGAGTATTGAATGACCACAGTAAGACAGTGAATGGCCTGCATCTCTTGTTCTACATCCCCTCTCCCTCTCTGTCTGTCTCTTGCTCGCTATCGATCTCTCACTCACACGCACAAACACACACACATATACACAGTGAACGGCCTGCACGTCATTGAAAGTGATTTCCCCATGATTTCTCAGACCCATGAGAGGTCCAAACTCATGTGTGTACCTCAGAACGAGCATCACCTCTTCATTGCTCTGCTTGATTTTTTTTCCTTTTCTTACAAAAAAACAAGAAAAAACTTCGGCTGACAGAAATGGGGTGGGGAAGCAAAACAGAAAAAAATGTATTTAATTTAGACACGACTGACCGACAGAGCACAAACATATTTACACGCTTCAAAAAAATAAAAAAAAACGCTCTATTTGTTTTTCTTCGCCTATTTTCTCTCTCTCTCTCACGTTCTCTCTCTCTCTCCTTCCATTTCTCCACTCGTCCTTCTCGTCCTTCTCCTCGATGTCCACAGTAAAACAGAGTGATGGAGGGTCCGCCAGGAGAGGCGGGGCCAGGCCACGGGGGGCGGGGCTGCCGGCTCTAGGTTCTGGGTGGGTTGTGTGTTCTAAATGTCTGTGTGAACGTGTGTGTGTGTGTGTGTGTGTTGTCTTTGTGTGTTGTGTGGTGTATATGTGTACATGATGTGTGGGGGTGTGTGTGTGTATATTGTAGGTTTTCTTAAGAGTGTGTTTGGGTCACAGCTCGTCGCGGTCTCTCAGGAGAGTGTAGCGCGTTTCGCTGGGAGCCAGCTTCTGGAAGGAGCTCTCTGGAGGATTGCTTGCCACCTCCTTGTTCTCCTCCTGTTACACACAAACAAACACACACACACACATTATTATTACTGGTGAAGCGAGTGCTAATGAATTACACAGGTGATATGGTAGAGATTTCTCAATAGTTAGACCGTTACAGAGGAAATGAGTAGCAAGAACAATGCACAACTCTTTCACTAGTCAGTCAAATGAGGCAGTAGAATCCACTGATACTGCTGATGCAAGATTTGTGTTAAAGTGAGATATGGTCAAGATGAGGATATCTGTAAAAATTAACGTTGAAAGGCACTTAAAAAAGAGAGGGTTGTTCACAGGTTTTCTCTTTTAAAATACTTCTTCACATGTGGAAATGTGTTGGAAGTGTATGACTTCACCTGGTGTGCTGCATAGAAATGAAGTTGAACGTGAATTCTGTCTGTGGTGTGTGTGTGTGTATGTGTGTGTGTGTGTGTGTGTGTGTGTGTGTGAGTGTGAGTTGTTACCAGTCCTGGTGTGCTGTCTGTAGGATCAGGCCCATGGTGGAACTCTCTATGTAATTTTCCTGAGTGAAGGTCCAACACAAACTGTTTCAGCTTTCCTGGAATCCTGCAAATGGACAAGAACACACATGGATTTAATGAGATCAAACAACACACAATGGCAATAGTGTACACACGCAGTTAAAATATCTAGACTTGTCCGCCATGGATAGTGATGCTTCCGCTTCTCTAAGGTCCTCAGTAATGAAGTGCAGTGATGAAGTGATGTTCCTTAACCAGTGTACAGAATGGAATTTGTTTTCTTTTCAACTTTTCACTAATTAATGTGAGAATTGAGGACCATATGGGAATCATAAGTAGTATATTTATAGTACAAAAAGGGAAAACTCTCTGGTTGGCCTGCCTCCAAGTTTCTGTTTATATGAATTTGTGAGGCTGAACACTCGCCAAACAGCATTGCTACTTCCAAAGCCCTCCACAGTACACAGGCTTTTACTTAATCTTGAATATCCACTGCATGGGATTGAGACAAATTCTATATTGCGTGTGTGTGTGTGTGTGTGATGCGGTGGATGAAATGAACAGATTTGGGCTACTTACGAGAGGTCGCTGTACTCTGGGAAGACATACATGTGTCTAAAGCTGTCAATGGCGATGACTGGGCAGTCTGCAGGCGTCTTTTGGATATGGAGGAGAGGGTGGCGGAACTTATCGCAGTCGGCATGCAGGAAGTTGATGGACCCTGCCAGAGGAGGAGGTAAGGAGGACATGTTGAACTGCTACAGGCAACAGAACTCAACTGAAACATGTGTGAGACACTCCGTGGAGGAAGACAGACAGACAGAGAGATAGAGAGGGGAGATCTGTGGGTGTTTGTGGTCAACATTCTGAGTGTGACCCCCCCTGACCTCTCACCCTGACGTGACCTCACCCTTCTCACTGATGAGTTGCCGGGCAACCTCGTGCTGAAACTTCTCCAGGCTCTCCGTGTCGTCCTTCAGATGGAAGAGGATCAGAAAGGGAATGCCTTCCTCCGTCAGCTCCTGAACACACACACGGCACACACATTTAGCACAACACGCTCTCCCACTAGCCAACTAGGACATATGGGCTGGTCCAAAACACAGGGGGAAAGAGTCTCCATTAGTGTGAGGGTGAGTGCGTGTGTGTTGATGGTGTAGCAGGAAGACAGAGGTATGTGGGGAGAGACAGAGAATGAGAGAAAGAGGCCATGTGGTTGCTGGGTGACAGAGGGACAATTGCCTCAGCGAGTTATTTTAAAGATGTGACACACACACACACACACACACAAAACTGTGGGAAAAGTACACTGAGAAGGAGATGCGGGGCAGAGAAAGGACAAGAGGAGAGATGGCAGTCGGTCAGGGTATAAAAGCGGATGAGGAGAGGAGGGGACGACAGTGTGGGGCAGGAGAGGCGTTGGCTCTACCTCTCCGTTCTCGAAGGTGATCTCTCGGACCAGAGGGACACACTTGTCCTGGGCCCAGGCGTACGTCAGGTCGAAGTTGGTGAGGGAGCCCAGGAAGACCATATCTGGGGCGTTCTCCCCCATAGGCTTGTAGATCACGTTATCGCCGCTGAAGCGCTCGGGCTTGGACACCTCCCTGCACACAGACAAATTCAGATGATTGAGTCATATAAACTGACAGACAGAACAGCAAAAACTAGCGTTCGAGAAAGAGACAGCGAGACAGTCTTACCCAAAGGCAGCCATGAACACACAGTCATCTCTCAGGATATTGGCCACTTTCTCAAAGCTCTTGTAGTTTTCGGTCTCCTTCGTCTCAAAGTAGCCCACGATGGTGCGCTTACTCCTCTGTGTGTGTGAATGTACAAGAGTGTGAAATAGAGCCAGAGAGAGCAAACAAACATGATACTGTGTTTGAGTAGCGGACACAGCCAGCATCCCCCACCCCCCATCCCCCCACATGACTGGCATAAACCAACAGGCCAGGCCAGGGTGTGAGGAAGTGACTCACGTCTATAGTGGTGAGTTCCTCCAGGCTCTTCATCTCCACGATGGGCTGGACCCTCTGCTGGCGGATGAAGTCGGCGATGGCCACCACCGACCTCTGACCCCTGTACTCGCGCTTCATCATCATTCCGTTCCGGAAGAGCTTCAGCGTCGGGTACTTACTGATGCGATACCGCTGGGCAATGTCCGCTGTTCAGACAGACACACGCCCCAGAGGTCAACAAACAGCCACTTCAATTAAGGAGTGATTATTCTCTTCAAAAGGCAAAGTACGCAGATAACACACGCCATTTAAGCAACACTAAAGCACTTTTCCTCTGTAGAGATAGAGTATGTTGCATGATTTTATGAAAGTATGATGTATTGCAACATGGAAGCAAGTCAAATTTGAAGTTTCTCTTATGTCTCATTCCATCGAACTACAGATCCATCCGTGACCCGATCTGGTAAACTTACATAGTGCGGTTATAGCCGATATGAGGGGCATGAGGCGAATGCAGAAGTGCAGCTTTGATAAGAACAAATTGGCACTTCCTGTCTAGCTGAAAATACCAATGATGAATGGACTGCACCATTCAGGCAGGGATTGTACACGGATATGAAACTATTGATATATCCTATTGCCCCAGGCGCAATATATCGCCATTGCCACCAAATATTCAGATTTTTTATTTTAGGCTGTACAAAAATGCTTTTGCAACAAAATGCAACATTTTTTTCATTATTAACGGAATTATCAGTATAATGAGATCTACATAATCATACTGCCCAGGTGGTGTGTTTCCAGCTCTATTTTTACACAATCAGTAAAAAGTATCGCAATATATCGCACTATATGGCACTAGAACACAACACATTGTCCATGTACTGCATCGTGACGTTCTGATTAAGCTTGTGGTCATATACAAACAGAGTTATGGCACATGCACATTACAGTTTTTCTCGATTGCTAACACACATTTTCTGAAAATATGCCTCATATTCAAATCCAAAACAACACACACAATGGGCAAAACTCCACAATTCTCCTGCAAAATGACACTTTACCTTCAAAACAATGTAATTTCTCCTCAAAATGCTCTTTTGTTCTCAAGAGACACACACAAGCCATCACCAGTTAAACACTGATGTGCTCAGTGTAAAACACTGCGATGAATTGAAAACACTTCTTCTCCATTCATTATAATGACTTGGGCCTTTTTTTGTTCAGTGTTACACTACAAACAGTACTACAAACAGTAGATAAGCTGATACAGTAAGTTGATCTGCTTACCCTATCAATATTTTGAAATATCTCATTGTTTTCTATTATTTTTCTTTGTATTTCCCGTAATATTATGCCGTTTTTTCTAGGACAATGCTCATGATTTCAGTTTCCTGTTCAGGAGACAGAAGCCCTTGTGTTGGTAATCTTTCGGCTGCCAAATAAATAGTAAAATACTGTAAACTGTGTAGGAATACAAAGTAGGATTACTTTCCCCAAATACTTGAAACATACTTTATTTTTACAGTCCTACAGAACAGCCCACAGGCAATACTGTACTACTGTGCTCATTGAGCTGTATTGTACTGTCCGGTACTGCACTGTATTGATACGCAGCACTGCAATGTTCTAGTGGCTCGGATCTCATCAGAGATTACGGTCCTTGGCCTCCCCATCCTCCTCCTCTACTCTCACTCCTCTGGCTCTGCCTCTGCCTGTACTACTACTGTAATATAAAGCTCTGATTGCTAATTGTAAGACTGTGTGACAGGAGTTTGCCCATCTGATGAGTCAGTGTGCATGATAGGGCAGTTAGCTTTAGAATTTGAATGGCAGTGTGTTCTGTGTGAAAGCAAGAGATTTTCTTCATGAAAATTGTGTCTAATGCACTGAATTGTGTGTAGTGTTTTGAGAACAGTGTGTTATAGAACTGCAATTTGAGTGTAAAGCCAAAATTGTGCTTATAGTTCAGCAGAATCGGTTCAGGAGGTTGGTGCATGAGCTACATATTACTGGAATTGTGTCTCAAGTACCAGAAATTGTGTGTAAACAATTGAGAAAAACTGTAATAATTATCATGTTGCAAAGTACTTGGCAGCTTGGCTACAATAACTATGCTATATATATAGTGTTAAGCTGAACAGTGTTAATGGGCAACCGCATAACTGGTTCCATGCGTTCTTGTTGGATCATCATGAAAATGTGCCTACTGATGATCGAAGTTCTCCAGAAAAATCATAAGTGGGAAGATGCCAGTAGAAGAATGCTCAGAAACATCACCTCGCAACATTGCTTAAAAAGTTGCCTTGTGTATCATCAGGTCTGCTCATAAAACGTTGCGATGTGCTCCTACTTACAACTAAAAGTGAGATGATCCCTTTTAAACAATCTCAATTAATGGCGCCAGTTGACATGTGGTGCCCACAGAGGGGACAGGAGAAGAAAGGGAGCAGGAGAGAATGAAAAGACGCTGGCGGCTGGGGTGGAGACGGAGGGGGCACATTAAAGCAGCCTCCTACTGAGGGTTAAATACTCCAAAGCTGCAGCAGGAGCCCCCTCGCACCCTCCCTCCCTCACACACACACACACACGCACACACACGCGCACACACGCGCACACACACACACACACACACACACACACACACACACACACACAGCAGGGTAGCTCTAAGCTGCCTGGACTTCACAGACGACTGAGTTTTGTCATTAAATCATCAAACATTTTACAGGTCATCAATAATTCCCTTTACTCTATCTCAAAGGATAAGCCAACTGTGTGTGTGTGTGTGTGTGTGTGTGTGTGTGTGTGTGTGTGGTGAGGTACTGCTTGTCTGTGTCAGCCTTATGAATGAATTTTGTGTAATATGTCACATTGGAGTTTATGTGGTGTACTGGTTTTCAATGAGGGCATGGAGGACTTGTGTATTTAAACCTGCACATCTGACTAGATTGTGAGAGGCAAATGCTAAAATGTGCTGTGAGTTTGAACAAGTTTGTGTTCGTGCATGTGTGTGTATTTCATGTGTGAGCAGGTGTATAAGTGTGTGTGTGTGTGTGTGTGTGTGTGTGTGTGTGTGTGTGTGTGTGTGTGTGTGTGTGTGTGTGTGTGTGTGTCTGTGAGTACACTTACAGTGCTGGTCGCAGTCTACCCGTGCAAACACCACATCTCGGCTGTCTGGGAATTCTTCTCTAACCACGTTTGATGATTCTTCAAAGATGGGGTGCAGCATCTGACTGAAGCGACACCTTCACCGACAGAGAGGGACACAGGTGTTACCACAAAGCCAAGCGCATCCTTGCAGCGCAGAATATGCATGAACGGCAACACATATCTTGATCCCTCCCATAAAAACACACACTCTCTCAGAGCCCTCAACACTCACCAGTCCGCATAGAAGTTAACGAGTGCCACTCCGGCATTATCTGTAAAACAGGAAAACAGGAGTATATTATAGACAAAGGGTCAAACAGACGAGATAGTCCCATGCAAATACTTCCACAAACACAAATTTAAACTCACTGAGCGTGTCATCTATGTTGCCAGCATCCAGACTGGTTATCTCTCCCCACACGGGACTGTACAGGCCTGCTACCTGTAGTGGAAAGGGCAGTGTTGTGACAATATGAACGTGCTGATGAGAATAATACCAGTAGCCACACACTGACACTAATGCACACAGTGGGGCTGGGGAGAGAGAGTGTGAGAGAAGCAGGACTGCTTTGGAGATCTGGCAAGGACTAAACAAAACACAGTTGGAGAACTGGCGCACACACATGTGCTTTTACACAAATAAGGGCTCAGTGTTCATAATGGTGATGTTGCAAAAGGACAAGAGTAAATCGCAGCTCAAAGGGAAAGTATAACCCAACAGTAATGATGAAGGACAACAGAAGAGGTGTATCCACCGATCAAAACAAACAGTCTTCCAAAGGGTGGGGCGGATATCGTCGTTCCCTTAAGTATAGCCTGATCATACTGAAAACACACTGTAATTACAACTTATAACCAAAGAGTCTACAGTGTCCAAATACTGCTTGCTGAACGACATATATTTGATACTGGTGGTGCAATGAATAGCGGTTTCTACTTGCTACAAAACGGTTTGAAAGACAATCCGATAACATCGTAGCTTGAGTTAGATTCTCAACCACCGACTGTCAAGGCAGATGGGTTCAGAACTTCAGCTTGCCTGCGTCGCAGCAGAAACGACATACAAAAGTTCCGGGTTAACAGCCAATAGGAAGAGGCCACAACAGAGGAATTCACCAACCGGTGTCTTCTTATCGAAAAAGATGTGGGTGCATTCCGAAATACCTGCTGATGAATTTATGTCATTTGAAATTGTATTTATACTTATGTTGACAAACAGTTGTTAACAACATAACTATACAGATGAGATCAGTGCAAGCTAAATTGGCCCACTAAATGACTTTGTCTCTGCCCGCTACTAAGTTAGCAAGCTCGCTACCACAAAAGTTTCAAGTTCCTGAAAGGCTAATCAGACAATCACAATGTTATTAACGTTAGATCTCATATTTGTCACCTTATAAGTCTACAATGTAACCTGTTTATATAATATGACCAATCGTAACTGTAGCTACAATTTTAGCATATTTTAAAACCATAGCACAACGTCAGCTAGCCAGCCAACCAACCTTTAAAGGCGATAGCCTACTGAAAACTCGCTGGCACAGATTACGAACGTCAGATTGTTGCTGGAGTTAACACTGCATAAAACGTTACAATAAATCAGTGTGCATAACGATGTGTTTAGCACATTCCCGTATGACTGTCATGTGCTACATTTTATCTACATTATAAGAATCCAGTGATTTCACAGGAATAAAAATGATGGGGTGACGTTAATACTGCAACACGGTCACAGCACTTCATACTTCAATGCGTGGCTAACGTTAACACTCCGGCAACTACTAGAACTAGCTATCCAGCTAGAACAGAATTAGCCAGAAGACAAGCTAGCAAGATGCTCTTGTTGGTGACTAGCCAGCTAACACACTGTAGCTGTGATGCCTCATAGAGAACATAGTGTGTTCAAATACCAGATGCTGGGAGTTGAAGAGATGTCAATTGCACTAATAGCACTGATTAGCATGCCCCAGAGAAGATCACTGAAACAAACGAAAAACCAATACATATACTTCATTTAACTGACTGGCAGTACTGTTTAGCTAGTAGCTAGCTCGTTGCAGACTATCGCTAACATAGCCGAGAAGAGGTACCATACATGCGTCTCACGCGGATGCTTACCAGTAATATCGTAAAGTAGTGGAGATCAAGACCGGGTATGATTGATGTTAATTTCATTGTACAGTGGAGTTAATTTGTGTTGTTGAATCTTCCCAGTCTCTCGGTACCACTCCACTACTCAGCTTCAGGAAGTGAACAGTAGGCAAGCACAGAAAGCGACAGCAGCGACAGAAAGGCGTGTACCAGAGCAAGCCTTCCTGGTATGAACACAGATTTATGGGAAATTGTGTTCTATTTGACGCCGTGGTCAATCCATGGTGTCTTGATTAAAACTACAAGTTTCCAAAACTGGACAAGACCTTTCTTCAATTTCCGAAAACGTATTTGGAAGTTGTAGTTTTTAGTTTAGTTCGGGAGACCCAGATGTGTTTTTTTTCCTTGTATCTTTTAGCTGAATTCATCAGCCAGGCAGGGATATTCCAGACTGCATTAAAGCAAAGAGAATTCCAGTGAAACCCATCCAAGGCCAGTAAGTAGTTAGCGTCAGCTTTTAACCAGTGCATAGTCATAGTAGAATTTAACATCGCTGAGCTCGGCATATTTAACATAGAATGATGCGGGTTCTGGTAACTTCATCGTTAACTTTAAGAAGAGCTAGCTATGCTATAACACACTTTAAACCATACTCGTAGTTTGTTATCCGCGTATAACGCAATTGCAAACAAACTAGTAAAGTTGTAATGATGTCTAGTTAATCTGACATTTTTCACGTCAAGAAATCTGAATAGCGGATAAACAAATTATTAATGGCTGATCCGTTAGCTCAACTTTTGTGGCTTGTCAGAATGTGCAACTTTTATATATGTCTAAACATCTAGTCTACAAACTATCCATTCGTAATTAGCCTGTTCAACAACATACTTTTTTAACCGTTGTCTATCTGTAGGCCTAAATCAAGTTGTATTTGCATTATAGCGATATGAAACCGCTGTAACAAAAAAGCTAGCAGCACTCTGGTCCCTCCCAGGGCCTTCTGTGTTGTTAATAACGCTTATTTGACAGAGTTTCTTAACTCGCCTTCATAATAATAAAGTTAAGACGATTTGTTTCATAACATTAAAATAACATTAACAATACAATATAAATCTTCATTTCAAACACTACTTCAAGCAACCATTAACACTCCTATAAAGATTACTTTTGGTAACTGTGCGAATTGAAGTGGAGAATAGGCTATTTTTTGAGAAATTAGAGTGGCAAAAAGACAACGTTTGGTCCATGTCCAGTTTGGTCCATGTCCATGTCCAGTTTATCAAATGCACTGCTGTCAGTTGACAAACAGCAGAGGGTTAAAACCTCCTGGCCTTTAAATCCCTCGGCCTCGACCCTCTGCATGGCCTAGTCTGCTATTACTTATTCATGCAACATATCAGTAACCTAAAATATTCAATCAAGCAGTTTTGACGATCTATTGCTAAAGCCACAGTATGATGATTGCAAACACAACCATGCTGCACTGGTACAGTATGATCAACTTGAAACAGACAGACACACACTCAAACCATGCACCCCCACAATCCATCACTCAAACCACCCCCACAATCCATCACTCCAATCCTCTTTTGTATGATTTCTCTCTGTTGCAGGAAGATCAGAACAGACGGGCTTCTGAGATTAAGCCAAGGTGATAGAGAGCAGACTCTCTCTCTCTCACACACACACACACACACACACACACACACACACACACACACACACACACACACACACACACACACACACACACACACACACACACACACACACATACATACACACGCATACACACATGCACAAAATACCAAGCAAGAGCTGTGCTGGAGACTAACTGCTGAGACAACCCTACTCTGCCAACCATGGTAATTCCCTGTCCTATATTGGCGTTTCGGTCTTTTGCCAGTCCCTTCAATTCTGTACATTTGTATTTGTTTTGACAACAAGTTGTGCATTTAAAGGAGAGGTGAGGTCTGACTTTGATAGATGTCGTCACAGGGCATAGAAGCCTTGTACTTACTCTAAGTGGTACTAACTTTTAGCACTCATGTTCGTGAGACTGTGAACAGAGAGGATCAAGCAGTGTTCACAGCTCTGTGTGTTTATTTCTTTTGGCCTCCTGCATTGTTTAACACAGTCATAAACTGCAAGAATTGCAGTTGTGCAGGATTGCTCTTGAGGTGTGAGCTTACTGTTTGAATCTTTAACAGGCCTAGTAATGCAGGCCTGCGCAACAATCAAGTACACTTAACTCCGTAGCAGCGAACAGTGCATTTCAATTTCCAGGTGTTCATGGTTGTTGAGGATATTTTTTTTTTACCTTTTCATGGCATCTGGAATCAGGTTCATGAAATCTTTTATTAGTTTTTAGTCTCTCATCTAATATGGTAAAGTACAAGCTAGTGTAGATTCTGAGAGGTAGGCATTTTTAAGAGGCTGGTTTTATAGTGTGTGACCTCTAGTTGTCCATGCCATATTGCTTTTCTTTGAAAAGATTGATCATATGATTTAATTTTAGTTGGTAAATTAACGGAACATCAACTTTAGGCCTTAAGTTACTTATTTTATATATGTCTAAGTCTCACAATTGCAGTAGAGTTTATTTAGGCATTCACCATTGAATGTTAGTGTCAGATATATCCAAAGAAGTTTGTCAAATCATGACGGATTCTGAAATAGCTTAATTTAAAAGCATTACATTTCAAAATGTGCCCTTATTTTAAATGTGTGTGGAAAGCTGGTGTGCTTTTGTCAATGTCCTTAATATGTAATGTGTTTGCACCATGTTTATGGTTTACTCAAGCAAGTGTGTGTTTTTAATGTGATATTGTGTAAGGGTTGTTGTATTATCTCTCCCTCTCTCTCTCTCTCTCTCTGTGTGTGTGTGTGTGTGTGTGTGTGTGTATGTGTGTGTTTCACTCATACTAAATGGATTAGTGTTCGCATTAGACCCCTTTGTGAATGCTTAATTAATATGTATTAAATTAAGTGTGTGTCTGAGGGGGGTGTTAATTATTAATGAATGTGACACCCCTCTGGTGATGCAGAGGGTGTATTTGTTCTCACTGGTGATGACCGAAGAAGAGAAAATACACCTTTGCTAAAGCTCATCTCTCTCTCTCTCTCTCTCTCTCCCTCTCTCTCTCGTTCTCTCCCTCTCTCTCTCCCTCTCATTGATTTTCTGTTTGTTATTTTATCACATTATGTTATCAGTGTGGGTATATCCGGAGGCTAAATGGCCCTTTCACACTAATTGGAGGTTTAATTAGATCACATTTTTACCCAACTAGACACTAGGGGGACCTGGGGGCCTGAGTGTGTGTGTTTGTCCTTCTGTGTGATATGAAAGTGTGTGTATGTCTGTGCGTAGACATGCCACACATGTGTTAATACTCACACCTATGCACTAAAGTATCTTGATATGAGTCCATTATTTTAGGTAGATGGGTGTACATGTGCCTTGCTTTTGTATGTGTGTGTCATCACTGTGAGTCAGTCAGCTTACTGTTATCGCAGTCAGTCAATACTGTCGAGCTCCTTCTTCTCCCTGCCAGCATGGTTCAGCCTAGAAAGCTTGACAGCTTAATGCCAACACACACTGTGAAGCAGTCGTCTCACTTCATCCTCTTGTGTTTGTAAAGCACATTGAAAACACCACTCTAACCTCTGCATTTCTGAAGTTCTGACATTGTCTTCTATAATTATTGTTGATAAGCTCAAATTCATATTAAGTCTAGGCCACACACACAAGCACACACATCCACAAATACACCCAGACATACACGCACACACACACACACACACACACACACACACACACACACTTGAGTGATATGATATATAGAATATTCTGATGACCTGGTATAGATGTGTTTATGTGTTGATGATTAGGCATGCCAAAACACACAACACAGGAGAGACCCTCTCCTCTCCCCTAAGGCTCATTTGCCATATTGCATTATGGGTAATCAGAGCTAATGAGGCACACTCTGGTTGTGTCAATCAGGTGAGATGTCTCAGTGGATTGGCTCTGCTGGGATAGACATCAGTGTACCTCAGGGAGTCTTAGCAGTGATTGGCCTGCTGGGTGGATAAGCCCTGAATACCGACTTTAGCACACAGGCCAATTACACTGCCACCATGTTAAGAATATTCCACAATTCCTTTGAATTCACAGAACCATTTAGTTCCACATTAACAACATGCGTCTTGGTTTTGTACTCACGACCTGCCCATTCACACAGCCATTCACTCACAACCCCCTCATTCTCCCCCACCTCTTATCCACGTTAAGAGGTACTTTTAGGAAGTTTATGAAGGGTTTTTTTTGGTTGTCGCTCACGCTGTGAAT
Organism: Sardina pilchardus; assembly: GCF_963854185.1. NCBI lineage: Eukaryota > Metazoa > Chordata > Actinopteri > Clupeiformes > Clupeidae > Sardina > Sardina pilchardus. Next base: position 32,936,854 of record NC_084999.1, on the reverse strand, counting down.
GAATCCTAAATGTTTTCCATAGTACCAGCGGCGGCCGTGTGTGTGTGTATAAGCAGAGTAAACATTTAATTTGTTTTCATGCGCTCCCATTAAAAACCTCCCCGGTCGGGCTTGGGACCCGGCCGGCTCTGACTCACACACACTAATTATAGTGATATGTTGCGTGCGTGCACACAGGAGACATGCAAAAGCGTTGCCCTAAAAAGTTGTCTAGTCCTTCACTTTCATCACACATAAAAAAAAATCAAACGAGTTACACTACACGTTTCTGTCTTAATTAGTGCTAAGTGGACAGGGAAAACACACCGCAAGTCGCTCTGTCTTTGACGCGCATGCAGGAGATGTACATATGGCTCATTGTTATAGATACATATAATGTGAGAACAGAGTGTGACTGTTAAGTGATAATCAAATGATTGAAATCTTGAAATAGAGACGGGGGCATAATGTGTTAAATGTCTAATTGAGTGAGATCAAGCTTGTTTTTGTGTGTGTGTGTATGTGTGTGTGTGTGTGTGTGTGTGTGCGTGCGCGCGTAGGTGTGACACACATAGTTTGAGCACTAGTAGTGTGCGTGTAAAAGGAAAATGGGTAAAGCGAGGGGTTGATCAGAGCAAAGCTTCCATAAAAACTTGCTCTCACGAAATAACGCTTCCCACACTGACTGTGTACGTGAGTGTGTGTGTGTGTGTGTGTGTGTGTGTGTGTGTGTGTGTGTGTGTGTGTTTGTAATGTTTAATTTCCCAAGCTAAAGTATTTAAACTCTCAGGACTATTAAAAGCCTTAATAACCACATGACACACACAGACAGAGGGGAATTTAACAAGTCTCTACTAACTACTGTAACTAACCCCAATTGCCCTCTGCGAACAGAGTGGAAATCCTTTGTAGAGAGAGTGCGCTGTGTGACTTCACTTCTGTGCAGCATATACATGTCATTGTGTGTGTGTGTGTGTGTGTGTGTGTGTGTGTGTGTGTGTGTGTGTGTGTGTCTGTGTCTGTGTGTTGGGGGTTATAAGTGAGAGAAAGTAATTGATTTCTTCCACTGCAGTATTGATGAGCTCATGAATAAAGTATGAGCTTTGGGGTGTGTCTCAGTGGGGATCCATTTCTTCTCATTTCCCTGTCTTGAAAGTGTGTGTGTGTGTGTGTGAGAGAGAGAGAGAGTGACTGTGTGTGAGTGTGTGTTTGGAAGGTTTTCCAATACGGTTAATCAGGCTAACCGGACATATTCCATGTTCTTGTGTACAGCTGTGAGTGGTGTGGCTTGTGATGCCATCTTCATTTGCATTGCTTCTGATAGTTCTCATTTGTTTGTGTTTGCATATCAAAGGGTCAGTGATGCTTTATGAATGTGTATCTTGTTATGACCGTATGTAGTGAAGTTCATTACACCCCCGGGACTTTGTGTGTGTGTGTGTGTGTGTGTGTCTGTGTGTGTGAGAGAGAGAGAGAGAGGGAGCGAGAGAAGAGTCTAGAGGTGGTAATGCTGACCCTGAACTTGGTATTGATTCATTTAGCCAGGTGAAGCCAACAGAGAGCCGGTCATTCTCATGCAGGGACTCAGTCGGCTAATGACTATGCTGACCACTGGGGACAAACAAGCAGAAGGGCCCTGCAGTAAAACATGATATTTAGAATTTAGATATGTTAAACCCCAAAGTGGTCAAATGCTGTAAATACTCTGCTGAAATGATTTTAGAGTATGTGCGGAACTTCTGATATTGTATGGACACATGTTCATAATATGATCTTTTTTGTGTGTGTGTGTGTGGGGGGGGGGGGGGGGGGAATTAGGAAGGGAGGTGGTTGTGTTTGGTTATGGTGGTTATGGTTATGGTTATAGTTATTTAGCAGACGCCTTTGTCCAAAGCGACATGCAAATAAATAACAATACAAATTAAATTAACAGTGAACAATTACAAAATAGGGAGAATAGCACTATTATAAATACAACTGTATAAAACAATCATTTTAGGCACTAACCTAATGAGAAATAAAACAATGAATATAAGAATAGCAATTAAATAAGTCATTGAATCAATCATATAATAACAATAACTATGGCATGGTATACCCAGGGGGCAAAACCCCCTTTGTTAGGGAAATCAGACATGGGCTGCTGTAAAAGGTTGTCATACAAAAATAAAATCTAGGGTGTCCCAGGATCACAACTTGGGTGGCCAACCCGGTCAATAAGCTGCTGTTTGTGTGTTATCACCCTCTTTATGCCCCATTATAAGTCTATGGACGAATATATTATGGGGTGAATAGGGTAAAGATTTTAACAAATAGATATTCCCACAAAAATTTCTCAGATGATTATTTTCATTAAGGCAATACCTTTTTGTATTGCAAGTTTTCTGAAATACTTTATACATTTATGTAGATGAACCATTATCAAATGAAATATGCACGGATTTGCATATATATAGCCTTGGGCTTGGGGGGCTTAAAGTGCACCTCTATCAACCAAACAAACTTTTGGTGAAAGGTCCGACTATGCTGAATATAAAAATGAATGTTAACATGGGACAATTTTGGGTTACACTAACATAAAACTACATGGGTGTACATTGAGAATCCATGCATTACAATACAATGCAAATACTATAGAGAGATTCATTGTCAAATGTTGTGGAAGAAGGTGAGACTTGTCTCAGCACATATTAAATCATATCTACAGGGTTTAAGATCCTAGAAAATATATAGGTTAGGCTCAGCCTAGGCTGTTTCTTACTGTATTTACCCATAAGGTACAGGCCAAACTTTTGATAGGCTATTGCGTACATTTAAGTGTATGATGCCTCATTTACATATTTGTGCATGATATTTAAAAAAACTTGCAATACAAAAAAGTATTGCCTTAATGTAAATAATCATCTGAGAAATGTTTGTGGGGATATCTATTTGTTAAAATTTTTACCCTATTCACCCCATAATATATTCGTCCATAGACTTATAATGGGGCATAAAAAGGGCAATAACACACAAACAGCAGCTTATTGACCAGGTTGGCCACCCAGGTTGTGATCCTGGGACACCCTAGATTTTAGTTTTGCATGACAACCTTTTACAGCAGCCCATGTCTGTAAAACACCCTTTGCCCCCTGGGTAGTAAGGCTAAATTTAAGGACAATAGCAAAAATAAACGTCAAATTCTATCAATGGACAAATTATAACAAAAACAATACTATTATACAAACCATAACACATAACAAACGCTCAAAAGACTAAGTGCATATTAAACAAATATGCCTTAAGACCCCTCTTAAAAGATCCAAAACTGTTACT